>NC_092169.1:39392500-39692500 GCF_045791955.1 Oncorhynchus clarkii lewisi | reverse complement strand
TATATGTTTTGTTGTTGGAACATCAGTCGTAAGCCTGCATGAGAAATGTATTCTCAACCTAAACTTTGAACCTCAAACTCTTCCTTTAACTCTTCCATTCCCCCTCATCCCCACATCACTATTCACCTACTTTACCCTCCTCTCCTCTGGTCTCCTTTCTCCCTCTCCCCCTCTCCCAGGACTGTCAGCAGGTGTTCCTGCCGGAGGATTTACCCATGAGCCCTTGGATGCAGCGTCAGACTCTGAGTTGTGTGAGTGAAGCGGGGCTTAGCTCCCTACAGCTGTCAATCAACAGCTCAGAGCAAGAACAGGAAGCCACCTGACCAGCCTCTTCCTTCTACTATTCTCCTCCTCCTCCTTTCCTTCTCCTTCTCTTCCTCCTCCTCTTCCTCCTTATCCTTCACATCCTTCTCCTCTTCCTCTCCTCCTCCTCCACTTCCTTCTCCTCTTCCTCTCCACCTCTCCTCCTCCTCCTCTTCTCCTATCAGATTATAGTGTAATAATATGTAATATGTAACATGCATGATATTATATATACCTCACATGCGACTCATAATAATAATAAATAATAAAACCAAATAATTAGCCTATGAAATTAATTATCAGCATATCTCAATTCCTCTGACAAAATAACACACTGCTGAACTCAGCTCAGACAAACAGTAGACCGATGTAGCATCCACAGTTACAACCAATAGGAGGCACTAACAGACCAATTTCCAGAGACATTATAGGTGGTACTAGACCAATATATGGAGACATTATACACTACCAGCTAAAAGTTTTAGAACACCTACTCATTCAAGGGTTTCTCCTTATTTTACAATTTTCTACATTGCAGAATAATAGTGAAGACATCCAAACAATGAAATAACACATATATGGGATCATGTAGTGACCAAAAAATATATTTGAGATTCTTCAAATAGCCACCCTTGCAGTCTTGAAAGATTTCCCACATATGCTGAGCACTTGTTGGCTCCTTTTCCTTCACTCTTCGGTCCGACCCATCCCAAACCATCTCAATTTGGTTGAGGTCGGGGGATTGTGGAGGCCAGGTCATCGGATGCAGCACCCCATCACTCTCCTTCATGGTCAAATAGCCCTTACACAGCCTGGAGGTGTGTTTGGTCATAGTCCTGTTGAAAAACAAATGATAGTCCCACTAAACCTAAACCAGATGGGATGGTGTATCGATTTGGAGGTGGAGGGTCCGTCATGGTCTGGTGCGGTGTGTCACAGCATCATCGGACTGAGCTTGTTGTCGTTGAAGGCAATATCAACGCTGTGCGTTACAGGGAAGACATCCTCCTCCCTCATGTAGTACCCTTCCTGCAGGCTCATCCTGACATGACCCTCCAGCATGACAATGTCACCAGCCATACTGCTCGTCCTGTGCGTGATTTCCTGCAAGACAGGAATGTCAGTGTTCTGCCATGGTCAGCGAAGAGCCTGGATCTCAATCCCATTGAGCACATCTGGGATCTGTTGGATCGGAGGGTGAGGGCCAGGGCCATTCCCCCCAGAAATGTCCATGACTTGCAGGTGCCTTGGTGGAAGAGTGTGGTAACATCTCACAGCAATAATTGGCAAATCTGGTGCAGTCCATGAGGCGGAGATGCACTGCAGTACTTATTGCAGGCCACACAAGCTCACAGAACGGGACCCCCGAGTGCTGAAGTGTGTAGCACGTAAAAATCATCTGTCCTTGGTTGCAACACTGACTACCAAGTTCCAAACTGCTTCTGGAAGCAACAATAACTGTTTGTCAGGAGCTTCATGAAATGGGCAAAGATTACCATGCGCCATGCCAAGCGTCGGCTGGAGTAGTGTAAAGCTCACCGCCATTGGACTCTGGAACAGTGGAAACGTGATCTCTGGAGTGATGAATCACGCTTCACCATCTGGCAGGCCGATGGCCAAAACTGGGTTTGGCAGATGCCAGGAGAACGCTACCTGCCCCAATGCATAGTGCCGACTGTAAAGTTTGGAGGAGGAGGATGAATGGTCTGGGGCTATTTTTCATGGTTCAGGCTAGGCCCCTTAGTTCCAGTGAAGGGAAATCTTAACGCCACAGCATACAATGACATTCTAGATGATTCTGTGATTCCAACTTTGTTGCAGTAGTTTGGGGAAGGCCCTTTTCCTGTTTCAAGATGACAATACACCCGTGCACAAAGCAAGGTCCATACAGAAATGGTTTGTCAAGATCTGTGTGGAAGAACTTGACTGGCCTGCACAGAGCCCTGACCTCAACCCCATCGACACTTGGGATGCATTGGAACGCCAACTGCAAGCCAGGCCCAATCGCCCAACATCAGTGCACAACCTCACTAATACTCTTGTGCCTGAATGGAAGCAAGTCCCTGCAGTAATGTTCTAACATCTAGTGGGAACGCCTTCCCAGAAGAGTGGAGGCTGTTACAACGACAAGGGGGGGACCAACTCCATATTAATGCCCAAGACTCAATAACAGGAACCATGTGATGTTGTGTCAACATAAAACACACCAGGCTTCACTGTGTGTGAAGGAAAGGGTAGAGAGACACATTTATGACTGATTGAATGAATACATGGACACATCATCAGTAATGCAACCTGGGTCATAGGGTGTTTTGGGTCTTTCAACATCAGACACCCTCACCCAGGCGATCCAGTCGAGGTTGATCAGAACCGGACTTATGTCCAGGTGGCATGTCGCTGCTCCCCATGGATCTCCTCTCTTGATCCAGAACCATCTTGAGGCTCTTTCAGCTGCCTCGATGGTGTTGCTGATGGCTCTCCTCCTCTTCGCTCCATTGATGCCAAGTGTGTTGTAGGCTCTGTAGAGGGATTGCCCAGCAAAACCCCTGCATCCTACCTCGATAGGCATCACCTAGCCTTCCAAACCTGCTTCTGACAGTCGATGACCAGTCCCTCGTACTTGGCCCTCTTCCTCTCGTATGCCTCCTCAAGACGATCTTCCCAAGAGACTGTCAACTCCAGAATAATGATGGTCTCCGTGGACTCGAGACCAGGGCTATGTCGGATCTCAGGATTGTCTTGACAATGTGCTGCCGGAACTTGAGCTGGTTCCCAGACCAGCTCTTCCCCGGGTGAACGCTCCCACCAGGACACTAAACCTTTATCAGCACAATTCATTTTTGTACAATATTATCTATCCTATCCTTTTCACTGCAGATTTGAATTATAGAAATAAAACCGTACAACCTGGGGTTGTTTGGTTGTGGTCTTTTCTCATTCTATTCCCCCCAATGTATTTCCTTTATGTGTCTTCCTTGTGTGTTTCCCCAAAACCAGGGTTAGGCTATTTTAAGCTTGGTTATGGCTTTCTGGGGAGAGAGGGAAAACAACGTTGTTAGTAGGAACAGAGCAGTGTTTGGGATAAAACAGTCACAGACAGGGTTAGCTCACAGCTAGTAAACAACTCATGGTTCATAACACAGACATTAGATGATAATCTGAAGGAAGTATAGATTGAACTCGTATTATATATATTTTTTTATGATTTCTCTCTATCACTGTTAGCCTACCAAGGTTTATTTCGGGGGGGACATTTAGAATGGGCCAACTTTGTCTTCGCTAAATAAACACTGTGACAACGGCATTTTAAGGAACCACATACTGTCACGCCCTGACCTTAGAGAGACTTTTTATTTCTCCATTTGGTTGGGTCAGGGTGTGATTAGGGTGGGCGTTCTAGTTTTTTGTTTTCTATGTTGGCCTGGTATGGTTCCCAATGAGAAGCAGCTGTCTGTCGTTGTCTCTGATTGGGGATGATATTTATGCAGCCTTTTCCCACCTGTTTGTGGGATCTTGTTTTTGTATAGTTGCCTTGAGCACCGCAATACTGCACATTTGTTATATTCTTTGTTGTTTTTGTTGTAAGTTTCACTATTAAATATCATGTGGAACTCTATGCACGCTGCACCTTGGTCCTCTCATTTCAACAAGCGTGACACATACAAATGACAGTTTGATTTAATGGAAAGCTCAGTCATTTGTGAAAAAGTGTGGTCGCCGCCTATCTAAATAAAATGTGTATTTTTACATCAAGCATTTATGTTTGTTAGAACAATAGCTAATCATATTTAACTTTTTTTGTGTCATTTAGCAGATGCTCTTATCCAGAGCCACTTAGAGGAGGAATTAGATTTAAGTCCTTTACTCATAGACCAATTTTTCACCTACTTGGCTTGGGGATTTGAACCAGCAACCTTTCGGTTACTGGCCCAAAGTGTAAGGTTCTGTATTTATTTTCTTAGTCAACCTTGTGTTCTGTTTCTTTGTGTTCTTGAACGTAGCCCTGTCTTTCATTTTTGTTCATTGATTTCACCTGTGTTAGTTACTCACCTGGTCTCATCAGCTCCTTACTTAGTTCAGTTCATTCTGTTTGTGCCTTTGTGAGGTATTGTTCGTTTTGACTCTACAAAGCCTTTTCCTAGCTCGTTTGTGAGAACCAGTTATAGCCTTCACTCCTAGTTTTGATTCATCTGTCTGTTTGCCTACATGTGTATGACCATTGCCTGCCTGTGACCACAATTCCTGCCTTCTGCAAGGGCGAAATGAACACCTGCCGCGCTCTGCGCGTGAATCTACACCTTTTTCTCCCTGAGCGTTCATTACACAATGCTCTTAACTGACATAGTTGTGGTATTCCTAGCTATTCTATGGCTTGTTCGCTCACTGTTGAGTGTCTTCACAAAGAAGCATTTTAACAGATAAAATGTCAGGTTACGGATGCCTTTCGCTCATTTCCAACATCAATCAAGGAGTGTCTGGGTATATTTTTCCTTCTTAGAACGAGAGAGACAGAGGCAAATACAAATCTTAGAATCAAATGTTTAAGACTACCAGATCCCACTGGATTCTCCAATTACATTGAATGAATTACAGCACAAAATACAAACCCATGAAATTCACCCCAATCCACAAAAGTCAAAACAAATTTGACCCCAATAACTACAGTGGGATATGCGTCAACAGCAATGTTGGGAAAATCTTCTGCGTTATCATTAACAGCAGACTAGTTCATTTCCTCAGAGAAAATAATGCAATGAGCAAATGTCCAATTAGCTTTTTACCACAGGTAACTTCTCATGCTTTGTTGAGTTAAAAAAATATTTTGATTCAATTCGGCATGAGGGTCTGCTATTCAAATTGATGGAAAGTGGTGTTCGGGGATAAACATACGACATTATAAAATCCTTGTACACAATTGGCCAAAAACACACATTTCTTTCCACATGGCCGTGGGGTAAGACAGGGATGCAGCTTAAGCCCCACGCTCTTCAACATAATTGGCGAGGGCACTGGAACAGTCTGCAGCACCAGGCCTCACCCTAATAGAATCTGAAGTCAAATGTCTACTGTTTGCTGATGATCTGGTGCTTCTGTCACCAACCAAGGAGGGCCTACAGCAGCACCTAGATCTTCTGCACAGACTCTGCCAGACCTGAGCCCTGACAGTAAATCTCAGGAAGAGTGTTCCAAAAAAGGTCCAGTTGCCAGGACCACAAATACAAACTCCATCTAGACATCGTTAACCTAGAGCACACAAAAAAGAGAGACAAGGCAAGAAGGGCCTGTCACGGCTTTCTTCCTGGGAAGGTGAGACGGACCAAAACGCAGCGTGGTTATAGTTCATGGTTCTTTAATAAGAAAACTCAAACATGAACAAACGACAAAACAATAAACGTGAAAACCGTAACAGTCCTAACTGGTGCATAAAACACAAAGACAGCAAACAATCACCCACAAAATACCCAAAGAATATGGCTGCCTAAATATGGCTCCCAATCAGAGACAACAATAAACACCTGCCTCTGATTGAGAACCAATCTAGGCAACCATAGACTTACCTAGACACCTAAACTGAACACAACCCCATAAATCTACAAAAAACCCTAGACAAGACAAACACATAAATCACCCATATCACACCCTGGCCTAACCAAAATAATAAAGAAAACAAAGATAACTAAGGCCAGGGCGTGACAAGGCCTTCTATTTTATTTATTATTGATTTCCCCTTTATTTAACCAGGTAGGCTAGTTGAGAACAAGTTCTCATTTACAACTGCTACCTGGCCAAGATAAAGCATAGCAGTGTGAACAGACAACAACACAGAGTTACACATGGAGTAAACAATAAACAAGTCAATAACACAGTAGAAACATTGTGTGCAAAAGGCATGAGGAGGTAGGCAATACATAGGCCATAGGAGCGAATAATTACAATTTAGCAGATGCCATCAAAAGGAACATAAAATTCAACATACCATTTAGGATCTGGCAAAAAATACTTGAATCAGTTACAGAACCCATTACCCATAATGGTTGTGCGCTCTGGGGTCCGCTCACCAACCAAGAATTCACAAAATAGGACAAACACCGAATAGAGACTATGCATGCAGAATTCTGCAAAAAATCCTTTGTGTACAACGTGTAACACCAAATAATGCATGCAAAATCCAGAAAAGACCCATTCAATTCTACAACCACCTCAAAGGAAGTGATTCCCAAACCTTCCATAACAAAGCCATCACCAATAAAGAGATGAACCTTAAGAAGAGTCCCTAAGCACGCTGGTCCTGGTGCTCTGTTCACAAACAAACCCCACAGAGCCCCAGCACAGCAACACAATTAGACCAAATCACAAGAAAACTAAAAAAGAATGACTTGACACATTGGAAAGAATGAACAAAAAAACAGAGCAAACTAGAATGCTATTTGGCCCTAAACAGAGAGTAAGTACACAGTTGCATAATACCTGACCACTGTGACTGACTTTAAATTAAGGAAAGCTTTGACTATGTACAGACAGTGAGCATAGCCTTGCTAATGAGAAAGGCCGACGTAGGCAGACATGGCTCTCAAGAGAAGACAGGCTATGTAAACACTGACAACAAAATGAGGTGGAAACTGAGCTGCACTTCCTAACCTCCTGCCAAATGTATGACAATATTAGAGACACATATTTCCTTCAGATTGCACAGATCCACAAAGAATTTGAAACTAACCCAATTTTGATAAACTCCCATATCTACTGTGTGAAATACCACAGTGTGACATCACAGCAGCAAGATTTGTGACCTGTTGCCACAAGAAAAAGGCAACCAGTGAAGAACAAACACCATTGTAAATACAACCTATATTTACGTGCATTTATTTTACCTTTTGTACTTTAACCATTTGCACATCGTTACAACACTGGATATAGACATAATTTGACATTTGAAATGTCTTTATTATTTTGGAACTTTTGTGAGTGTAATGTTTACTGCTAACTTTTGTTTATTATCTACTTCACTTGCTTTGGCAATGTTAACATATGTTCCCATGCCAATAAAGCCCTTAAATTGATATTGATATTAGAGAGAGAGAGAGAGAGAGAGAGAGAGAGAGAGAGAGAGAGAGAGAGAGAGGAAACACCCCAGAGAATGAGTTGGAGACGTCATAGCGTAGCTTTGCCAGAGTTCCTCACACACACCCAAACACACGACTGATGTTTCTAAAATACCACGGTAACAACAGTCTGGGAAATACCCTCTGAGTTTCTTGCTGCTAAAATAATTAGAATAACAAATGCAGTCTACTGTGACTTTTAGTAGTGCCATTGAAGGACCTTCTCACTGAAACATTAGAAGAAAGTCAGAGTGCCCGTCTGTAAACACTGTCTGACTGTGCATGTGTGTTACTTGTTCTAGCTCTCTTTTACCATTCCCTCGCTGCCTCCCTCTCTCCCTCTCCCCTTCTCTCCCTCTGGCAAGTGTGACGGAGCAGGGCAGGTGTGTGTGTGTGTGTGTGTGTTTGTGTGTGTGTGTGTGTGTGCATGGGAAGTGGGACGTGAAGGAAAGTGCTGTTGTAACAGCGCCTTGGAGCTGAACAGAGCGGAGCGGAGACAAAAGTAAGGATCAGTGTAGAAGAGAGGAAGAGAGAGGGATCAGTGTAGAGGAGAGGAAGAGAGAGGGATCAGTGTAGAAGAGAGGAAGAGAGAGGGATCAGTGTAGAGGAGAGGAAGAGAGAGGGATCAGTGTAGAGGAGAGGAAGAGAGAGGGATCAGTGTAGAGGAGAGGAAGAGAGAGGGATCAGTGTAGAAGAGAGGAAGAGAGAGGGATCAGTGTAGAGGAGAGGAAGAGAGAGGGATCAGTGTAGAGGAGAGGAAGAGAGAGGGATCAGTGTAGAGGAGAGAAAGAGAGAGGGATCAGTGTAGAGGAGAGGAAGAGAGAGGGATCAGTGTAGAGGAGAGGAAGATATAGAGTAAAGAGGAGATGAGAGAGTGAATCTGATTGAGGAAAAGGTGAGAGATTGCAGGAGATGGGTGGAGAATAATAAAATGGAGGAGGTGGAAGGAAGTGAAAAGGGGGAGGAGGGGAGAAAGAAGTAGAGAGAATGGAGGAGAGCAGAGAGGTGGAGAGGAGAGAATGCAGGAGGAGAGAGGTGGAGAGAAGAGAGAATGGAGGAGAGGAAAGAGATGAAGAGAGAGATGGAGGAGAAGAAAGAAAAAGAGAGGGTGTTGAGAGGTTGTTGAGGGGGTGTTAAGAGGTTGTTGAGGGGGTGTTGAGAGGTTTTTGAGGGGGTGTTGAGAGGTTGTTGAGGGGCTGTTGAGAGGGTGTGAACAGGTTGTTGAGGGACTGTTGAGAGGGTGTGAAGAGGTTGTTGAGGGGTGGTGAGAGGTTCTTGGGGGGGGGAGGGGTTGAGAGGTTGTTGAGGGGGTGTTGAGAGGTTGTTGAGGGGTGTTAAGGGGCTGTTGAGAGGTTGTTGAGGGGTGGTGAGAGGTTCTTGGGGGGGGGGGGGGTGTTGAGAGGTTGTTGAGAGGGTGTTGAGAGGTTGTTGAGGGGTGTTAAGGGGCTGTTGAGAGGTTGTTGAGGGGGTGTTGAGAGGTTGTTGGGAGGGTGTTGAGTGGTTGTTGAGAGGGAGTGTTGAGAGCTTGTTGAGAGGGTGTTGAGAACAGAAGACATGACCAGAAACAAGGCAATTACAATGAGAAGGATTACCTAGCACACACACCACACACATACACACCACACATACACCACACACACATACACCACACATACACCACACACACACACACCACACATACACCACACACACACACACCACACATACACCACACACACATACAAAGAGACCAACTCAGACACATGCACAAACACTTGTAAATCTGTTGACAGAAACACACCAAACACAAACACGCACTCAGATTTCTTTGCTCAGAGAACACTGTTCGCCAGAGCCAGTTCCAGATCAAGAGGAATGTGTTCAGGAGGACGAAAGGCAGCCAGGATATTCACACACATACAC
Organism: Oncorhynchus clarkii lewisi; assembly: GCF_045791955.1. Lineage (NCBI taxonomy): Eukaryota > Metazoa > Chordata > Actinopteri > Salmoniformes > Salmonidae > Oncorhynchus > Oncorhynchus clarkii. The sequence goes on along the minus strand of NC_092169.1, from coordinate 39,683,192 downwards.
ACACACTGGACTTAGACCTGCAACCTCCCACTTACAGCGTGCAACAAATACACACACATCATCAGAGCAAGACCAGGAAGACAGACGTTAACTGAACTGCACTCTACATACTGCTTTGACAAGAGGTGGACACACACTCTCTTAACAAAGCCAAGTGGACCTCTGCTTGGAGCCACATTGCAACTTATCACTTGGCGTGAGCAACACAGTCTCTCATCTGGTCTGAGCCAGAACAAGCACCTGGAACCTGGGACATTGACTGTGTCCAACACGTTTGGGGCTTTGACCGCCTTCATCCAGGAAGATTACATACAGATAGAGACCCGGATCTGACCTTTGTCTCTCCCCTCCATCATTCTCTCTGGTCTCTCTCTGTCTCTCCCCTCCATCTCCCTGTATTTCTCTGTCTCTCCCCTCCATCTCTCTCTCTCTGTCTCCTCACTCTTCCATCCTCCCAGTATGATGATGAGAAGAGATCGTCTGCTCCTGGCTGTGACCCTCACAGCCATTTTCACCGCTGACCTCTACTTCGTCCTGCTCCCCAAGCTCCGCCAAAGACAACCAGGACCAGGGAATGGAGCCTGCCTCTGTCCCTCCTCCAGGGGGACTAACTTCACCCTTGCTGGGTACAGTGGCCTCACTATCCCCTGGTTCTCCAACATCACCTCCATAGACCTCCAGGGTAAGGGGGTCGGAGCTACGGACGACCCCACAGATTGGGGCTCGAAGCTGGGGAGGCTGTTTGCTCACCCCCTGTATAACATTCAGACACCGGAGCTGGGGCTGGAAGAGAGGCTGATGCAGTCTGAAGAGCTAATGGAGTATTACAGGAGGAAGGTCTCGCGCTGGGAAAGGTGAGTACAGTACACAGAGACCAGAGTTTAGACCTTTCTCAATGTTTTATGGTTCTGATTTAGTTTGGTGGGACTAGACATTTTCCCTACTGTGGCTTGGCTGTGGTGGAGGGGTAGGGTCACTGACACGACGGCTGTGGATCCCTGACACATGCAGAGACACACACACGCACAGGCACGTCAATAACTCAACACTTTTTCTCTTCGGCAATTTTCCCATAAAGACTAATCCTATAAACTGTCTCTAAAGTCGATGTCATAAACAGCATTTAATGGAGGGCTGGTAGCAACACTCACGTCATTGAGAGCCTATGTCTGGATCTCCCTGTGCTAGGCAAACAAGATCCTGAAACCCGATCAAACCCTTTAAACCAGTAAGAGCTGAACAGACTATAGCTGTCTTCGCTCCTGTTTAACCCTGTCAATCACAGGGCATTCCTCTCAGAGAAATCCTGTTTGGGCTCCAATGGTGGAAAAACACAAGAAATATGAAGAGAGAAGATTTCTCCCCCTTAGCTGTGTTTTAAATATGCACATAACAATGGTTACTCTTGGGCTTAGTGGGAGTGTCTTGCAGCAGCTTGTTAACAGAAGAGAAATGCACTTAGTGAGAGGATGGATGGTTTTTAGGGGGACTTCTGGGGACAGTTTGGACTGCTTCATCTGGACGCTGAAAATAGGCAGTTATAGTATACTGTAGACCTTCCAGGTCAACCATTACGGTTATGGTGCATGTGTGTGGCATACATTATCATAGTCTGAATCAAGAGCACTGAAAGAGGAGGGCGAGGTGGTTGTGCAGCTAGCTGCTTGCTCCCTGGTCTGTGGGTTTGTGGTATTTGGTTGTGGTCTGTGGTCAGCCTTCCTGATTACACAGACATGTCACTGTGGGCCAGTTGGGTCAGGAATACTCTGAATGAATACACTTGCTTTGACGACCCCTCCTATCATCTGACCACAACAGCTGATGATCCTTAAACACAGTGAAACAACCAACCCTCCCACTCACCGCAGTCAAAACTGGCACAACAGTGCAACAATGCAACATGCTTCCCCAGCCTCCTCAATGGTCTGAATGTTTGCTTCGGATCAGGAGTGATTCCTGCCCATACCGTTTCTGTGGGGATATGTATACAGAAGTGTCAGGAGAGGAGGAGAGGAAGGAAGGGAGATTCCTAAGGGAGGGCGAACAGCTTGGAAGCTCCGACAGGGAGTCAGAGAGTCCAAGAGGGAGGTGGTGTGTAGACTTTGCCACTACAAATGTTTTCCTCAGAGAATTCTCTGCATTTCTCTTTGACTGTTCTCCTCTCAGTCTGTTCTCCTCTCAATCTGTTCTCCTCTCAGCCTGTTCTCCCTCTCAGTCTGTTGTCCTCTCAATCTGTTCTCCTCTCAGCCTGTTCTCCCTCTCAGTCCGTTCTCCTCTCAGTCTGTTCTCCCTCTCAGTCTGTTCTCCTCTCAGTCTGTTCTCCTCTCACTCTGTTCTCCCTCTCAGTCTGTTCTCCTCTCAGTCTGTTCTCCCTCTCAGTCTGTTCTCCTCTCAGTCTGTTCTCCTCTCAGTCTGTTCTCCTCTCAGTCTGTTCTCCTCTCAGTCTGTTCTCCTCTCACTCTGTTCTCCCTCTCAGTCTGTTCTCCTCTCAGTCTGTTCTCCCTCTCAGTCTGTTCTCCTCTCAGTCTGTTCTCCTCTCAGTCTGTTCTCCTCTCAGTCTGTTCTCCTCTCAGTCTGTTCTCCTCTCACTCTGTTCTCCCTCTCAGTCTGTTCTCCTCTCAGTCTGTTCTCCCTCTCAGTCTGTTCTCCTCTCAGTCTGTTCTCCTCTCAGTCTGTTCTCCCTCTCAGTCTGTTCTCCTCTCAGTCTGTTCTCCCTCTCAGTCTGTTCTCCTCTCAGTCTGTTCTCCTCTCTGTTTGTTCTCCTCTCTGTTTGTTCTCCTCTCAGTCTGTTCTCCCTCTGTCTGTTCTCCTCTCAGTCTGTTCTCCTCTCAGTCTGTTCTCCCTCTCAGTCTGTTCTCCTCTCAATCTGTTCTCCTCTCAGTCTGTTCTCCTCTCAGTCTGTTCTCCTCTCAGTCTGTTCTCCTCTCAGTCTGTTCTCCTCTCACTCTGTTCTCCCTCTCAGTCTGTTCTCCTCTCAGTCTGTTCTCCTCTCAGTCTGTTCTCCCTCTCAGTCTGTTCTCCTCTCAGTCTGTTCTCCTCTCTGTTTGTTCTCCTCTCAGTCAGTTCTCCCTCTGTCTGTTCTCCTCTCTGTCTGTTCTCCTCTCAGTCTGTTCTCCTCTGTGGAAATATGCTAGTTTGGATGATTGTTGGTCCTGTGAAGCAACAGTTGCCCTGACCGTGGGAGTTGGATTTGATTTGATACTGTATGAGTTTCACAGTGCGTATCGCAGGTTTTCAAGGACAACTAGTTTGGCGTACCCTAACCATGACCTAGTTTTGACCACCTTTCTTTCCCCCTCAGGCATACAATATGATGTTGTACAGCAAGGGCAAGGCTATGCATAACCCTAACCCCACTCCCACGCTCTCCCTCTCCCTCTCTCTCTCCCCCAACGTCTTTCCCTTAGGCATATGAAGCTGTACAGTGAGGCTGCAGCAGCCCTCAACGTGACAATGCTGGAACACCAGGTGACCTTTGACCCTGAGGCCAGCTGGCTGAAGTTCCACCTTGGTATCAACCGCTATGCCCTGTACGCCCGTGATGACCCCGCCATTACCCGCCTGCTGCAAGACATGCAGGCCACCACTGTCATCAGCGCAGGTAGGACCTGTCTTATGGGAGTTATAACCATTCATATAAGTGGTATTCATATGAGTGTTATAACAATTCATATGAGCATTAAAGTCACCGTCAACAGTGCATGTAGGTGCTATAGGACCTTGTGCTTTAATAATTAACCATTTATATAATTGTTATAGGTATTCATTGCAGAAATGTCTTTATGCAGATTACACTCAAGATGAAAAGGCCCTCAAAGGAGCATGTGACTGTACCCAAGGTAAGGTCCTGTCATGTCAACATACCTGCACTGTTCTGTGTCTGCATGATTTGTGTGTTTTGTGTTCGAACATACATTCCTTTTAAAACGTGTTCTATTATGCTTTGGCATGTCAATGGTTGTTTTGAGGAGAACAGGGAGAGACATGAGAGGAAAGAGAATCAGTTGACACAGTCCTCTTCATGACTGGTTCTTTTGTAGTTTCTTTCTCCCTGTTATATCCTTCGGTGCTCAGTCGTGCTATCAGAGCCGAACACCCTGTTGCACCACTGACAAGACTTTGGTTTTCATCCAAGGCCCATAAAGTAGCATCTCCAGAACTTCATAAGTCACATCCCTGGAGGCAGAGACAGACTCATTTAGGTCAAAGGCAGAGTGTTCTTTAAAAAGCTTTATCTCAGAGAGTAGGAGTGTGGTGATGCCACAGCAGACAGTCAGTCAGTCAGTCAGACAGACAGACAGACAGACAGACAGACAGACAGACCAACCAATCTCGCCTAACAGCGACCGGCTGCATTCTAAGATTTGTAGCTCCTTCAACCACACTCCCTGAAAACACACTGGTGGTTCCAACCTCAGCAACAACACACACACACACTGGTGGCTCCAACCTCAGCAACAACACACACACACTGGTGGCTCCAACCTCAGCAACAGCACACACACACTGGTGGCTCCAACCTCAGCGACAACACACACACACACTGGTGGCTCCAACCTCAGCAACAACACACACACACACTGGTGGCTCCAACCTCAGCAACAACACACACACACTGGTGGCTCCAACCTCAGCAACAACACACACACACTGGTGGTTCCAACCTCAGTAACAACACACACACACTGGTGGCTCCAACCTCAGCGACAACGCACACACACTGGTGGCTCCAACCTCAGCAACAACACACACAAATCCTCTGTTCCTCCGTCCTACTTTTATTCGTACATGGCTTTTTCAACCAATTCTTCTTGAACGGCTGAAAAGCAACAGTGTGCCCTTTGCTCTTCAAAGCTTGTTTGTGTCTGTTTGATTCCCCTCCAGTTAAACACAGCAGAGAGAGATTGTAAACAACGAATAAGATACAACTTCAGAAGACTAAGCTGAATCAGCTGGAATCAGGAGGAGAAGCGTGTGTCTTTATGAATACTGGTTAGCTTTGCTCTGTGACGCAGCATGCTGAGTACCCAGACATAAAGAAACCCTGCTGAAGGTAGTCCTCCATCTGGCCTTATCATTGGGACTAGGTCCAGGCAGAAACAGATGTAGAGCAGGGAAAATAATATTGAACAGAGTCAACAATAAACCACAAGGATTGGAACTTCAAAATTAACTTGGGTCAGATTCCAAACCAACTATGTGTTTTTTGGATAGGTTTTTATAACTAGCTAAGGTTGGCCAAGAAGGCATTCTGAGAGCAGCTGAGAGAGACACAGCAGTCTGAGAGAGACACAGCAGTCTAAGAGAGACACAGCAATCTGAGAGAGACACAGCAGTCTGGGAGAGACACAGCAGTCTGAGAGCAGCTGAGAGAGACACAGCAGTCTGAGTGCAGCTGAGAGAGACAGAGCAGTCTGAGAGCAGCTGAGAGAGACACAGCAGTCTGAGAGGAGCCGAGAGAGACACAGCAGTCTGAGGGCAGCTGAGAGAGACACAGCAGTCTGAGAGCAAATGAGAGAGACACAGTAGTCTGAGAGCAGCCGAGAGAGACACAGCAGTCTGAGAGAGACACAGCAGTCTGAGAGAGACACAGCAGTCTGAGAGCAGCCGAGAGAGACACAGCAGTCGGAGAGAGACACAGCAGTCTAAGAGAGACACAGCAGTCTGAGAGAGACACAGCAGTCTGAGAGCAGCCGAGAGAGACACAGCAGTCTAAGAGCAGCCGAGAGAGACACAGCAGTCTAAGAGCAGCCGAGAGAGACACAGCAGTCTGAGAGCAGCTGAGAGAGACACAGCAGTCTGAGAGCAGCCGAGAGAGACACAGCAGTCTGAGAGCAGCCAAGAGAGACACAGCAGTCTGAGAGCAGCCGAGAGAGACACAGCAGTCTGAGAGCAGCTGAGAGACACAGCAGTCAGAGCAGCTGAGAGAGCCACAGCAGTCTGAGAGCAGCTGAGAGAGACACAGCAGTCTGAGGGCAGCTGAGAGAGACACAGCAGTCTGAGAGCAGCTGAGAGAGACACAGCAGTCTGAGAGCAGCCGAGAGAGACACAGTAGTCTGAGAGCAGCTGAGAGAGACACAGCAGTCTGAGAGCAGCTGAGAGAGACACAGCAGTCTGAGAGCAGCTGAGAGAGACAGAGCAGTCTGAGAGCAGCTGAGAGAGACACAGCAGTCTGAGAGCAGCTGAGAGAGACACAGCAGTCTGAGAGCAGCCGAGAGAGACACAGTAGTCTGAGAGCAGCTGAGAGAGACACAGCAGTCTGAGAGCAGCTGAGAGAGACACAGCAGTCTGAGAGCAGCTGAGAGAGACAGAGCAGTCTGAGAGCAGCTGAGAGAGACACAGCAGTCTGAGAGGAGCCGAGAGAGACACAGCAGTCTGAGGGCAGCTGAGAGAGACACAGCAGTCTGAGAGCAAATGAGAGAGACACAGTAGTCTGAGAGCAGCCGAGAGAGACACAGCAGTCTGAGAGAGACACAGCAGTCTGAGAGCAGCCGAGAGAGACACAGCAGTCGGAGAGAGACACAGCAGTCTAAGAGAGACACAGCAGTCTGAGAGAGACACAGCAGTCTGAGAGCAGCCGAGAGAGACACAGCAGTCTAAGAGCAGCCGAGAGAGACACAGCAGTCTAAGAGCAGCCGAGAGAGACACAGCAGTCTGAGAGCAGCTGAGAGAGACACAGCAGTCTGAGAGAGACACAGCAGTCTGAGAGCAGCCGAGAGAGACACAGCAGTCTGAGAGCAGCCAAGAGAGACACAGCAGTCTGAGAGCAGCCGAGAGAGACACAGCAGTCTGAGAGCAGCTGAGAGACACAGCAGTCAGAGCAGCTGAGAGAGCCACAGCAGACTGAGAGCAGCTGAGATAGACACAGCAGTCTGAGAGCAGCCGAGAGAGACACAGTAGTCTGAGAGCAGCTGAGAGAGACACAGCAGTCTGAGAGCAGCTGAGAGAGACACAGCAGTCTGAGAGCAGCTGAGAGAGACACAGCAGTCTGAGAGCAGCTGAGAGAGACACAGCAGTCTGAGAGCAGCTGAGAGAGACACAGCAGTCTGAGAACAGCCGAGAGAAACACAGCAGTCTGAGGGCAGCTGAGAGAGACACAGCAGTCTGAGAGCAGCTGAGAGAGACACAGCAGTGTGAGGGCAGCTGAGAGAGACACAGCAGTTTGAGAGAGACACAGCATTCTGAGAGCAGCTGAGAGAGACACAGCAGTCTGAGAACAGCCGAGAACTCTCTCTCTCTTCCTCTCTCTCTCTCTCTCTTCCTCTCTCTCTCTCTCTTTCTTTCTTTCTTTCTTTCTTTCTTTCTTTCTTTCTTTCTATCTTTCTTTCTTTTCTCTCTCTCTCTCTCTCTCTCTCTCTCTCTCTCTCTCTCTCTCTCTCTCTCTCTCTCTTTCTCTCTCTCTCTTTCTCTCTCTCTCTCTCTCTCTCTCTCTCTCTCTCTCAGTGGTAAAGCCCAGTGGACACCACCTCAAGCTGGCCCTGAAGATGCAGAACTTTGGCAAGGCCATGTTCAAACCCATGAGGTGAATGTTTCTAGGGAAATCAATCAGGGGGAGTGCTCTGGTTTGTAGTGATATTTTGAAAAGTACTGTAATTCTATGAATCATTTGTTCCTCAGACAGCAGAGAGACCAGGAGACTCCTGGTGATGTGTTCTACTTTGTCGACTTCCAGAGACACAATGCTGAGATTGCTGCTTTTCACCTGGACAGGTAAACTTGAAAACATGTACTCTCCATTGACTAATTAATATTGACTAATGACTAAACCTTTATCTTCCCCTCTCATGCTGTATCCACTACTGTATCTCCTACTGTATCCACTACTGTATCTCATACTGTATGTCATACTGTATCTCAAGTTCTATCTCATACTGTATCTCATACCGTATCTCATACTGTATCTCATGATGCATCTCATACTATATCTCATGTTCTATCTCATACTGTATCTCATACTGTATCTCATACTGTATCTCATGTTCTATCTCATACTGTATCTCATACTATATCTCATGCTGTATCTCATGTTCTATCTCATGCTGTATCTCATGCTGTATCTCATACTTTATCTAATGTTCTATCTCATACTGTATCTCATACGGTATCTCATACTGTATCTCATGCTGTATCTCATACTGTATCTCATACTGTATCTCGTGTTCTATCTCATACTGTATCTCATTCTGTATCTCATACTGCATCTCATGCTGTATCTCATATGGTATCTCATACTGTATCTCATACTGTATCTCATGCTGTTTCTCATACTGTACCTCATACTGTATCTCATACTGTATCTCATGTTCTATCTCATACTGTATCTCATACTATATCTCATGCTGTATCTCATGTTCTATCTCATGTTCTATCTCATACTGTATCTCATACTGTATCTCATTCTATATCCCATGCTGTATCTCATAATGTATCTAATGCTGTATCTCATACTGTATCTCATTCTGTATCTCATGTTCTATCTCATACTGTATATCATGATGTATCTCATTCTGTATCTCATGTTCTATCTCATACTGTATCTCATGTTCTATGTCATACTACATCTCATTTTCTATATCATGCTGTTTCTCATACTGTATCTCATTTTCTATATCATGCTGTATCTCATACTGTATCTCATGCTGTACCTCATACTGTATCTCATGCTGTATCTCATACTGTATCTCATGCTGTATCTCATACTGTATCTCATGCTGTATCTCATACTGTATCTCATGCTGTATCTCATACTATATCTCATGCTGTATCTCATGTTCTACCTCATACTGTATCTTATACTGTATCTCATGCTGTTTCTCATACTGTATCTCATACTGTATCTCATGTTATATCTCATACTGTATCTCATACTATATCTCATGCTGTATCTCATGTTCTATCTCATGCTGTATCTCATACTGTATCTCATACTTTATCTAATGTTCTATCTCATACTGTATCTCATACGGTATCTCATACGGTATCTCATGCTGTATCTCATGCTGTATCTCATACTGTATCTCATACTGTATCTCATACTGTATCTCATGTTCTATCTCATACTGTATCTCATACTATATCTCATGCTGTATTTCATGTTCTATCTCATGTTCTATCTCATGTTCTATCTCATACTGTATCTCATACTGTATCTCATTCTATATCCCATGCTGTATCTCATAATGTATCTAATTCTGTATCTCATACTGTATCTCATTCTGTATCTCATGTTCTATCTCATACTGTATCTCATGATGTATCTCATGTTCTATCTCATACTGTATCTCATGTTCTATGTCATACTACATCTCATTTTCTATATCATGCTGTTTCTCATACTGTATCTCATTTTCTATATCATGCTGTATCTCATACTGTATCTCATGCTGAATCTCATGCTGTACCTCATAATGTATCTCATGCTGTATCTCATACTGTATCTCATGCTGTATCTCATGCTGTATCTCATACTGTATCTCATGCTGTATCTCATACTATATCTCATGCTGTATCTCATGTTCTACCTCATACTGTATCTGATACTGTATCTCATGCTGTTTCTCATACTGTATCTCATACTGTATCTCATACTGTATCTCATGTTATATCTCATACTGTATCTCATATTATATCTCATGCTGTATCTCATGTTCTATCTCATGCTGTATCTCATACTGTATCTCATACTTTATCTAATGTTCTATCTCATACTGTATCTCATACGGTATCTCATACTGTATCTCATGCTGTTTCTCATACTGTATCTCATACTGTATCTCATGTTATATCTCATACTGTATCTCATACTATATCTCATGCTGTATCTCATGTTCTATCTCATGCTGTATCTCATACTGTATCTCATACTTTATCTAATGTTCTATCTCATACTGTATCTCATACGGTATCTCATACTGTATCTCATGCTGTATCTCATACTGTATCTCATGCTGTATCTCATACTGTATCTCATGTTCTATCTCATACTGTATCTCATACTATATCTCATGCTGTATCTCATGTTCTATCTCATGTTCTATCTCATGTTCTATCTCATACTGTATCTCATACTGTATCTCATTCTATATCCCATGCTGTATCTCATAATGTATCTAATTCTGTATCTCATACTGTATCTCATTCTGTATCTCATGTTCTATCTCATACTGTATCTCATGATGTATCTCATGTTCTATCTCATACTGTATCTCATGTTCTATGTCATACTACATCTCATTTTCTATATCATGCTGTTTCTCATACTGTATCTCATTTTCTATATCATGCTGTATCTCATACTGTATCTCATGCTGAATCTCATGCTGTACCTCATAATGTATCTCATGCTGTATCTCATACTGTATCTCATGCTGTATCTCATGCTGTATCTCATACTGTATCTCATGCTGTATCTCATACTATATCTCATGCTGTATCTCATGTTCTACCTCATACTGTATCTGATACTGTATCTCATGCTGTTTCTCAGACTGTATCTCATACTGTATCTCATACTGTATCTCATGTTATATCTCATACTGTATCTCATATTATATCTCATGCTGTATCTCATGTTCTATCTCATGCTGTATCTCATACTGTATCTCATACTTTATCTAATGTTCTATCTCATACTGTATCTCATACGGTATCTCATACTGTATCTCATGCTGTATCTCATACTGTATCTCATACTGTATCTCATACTGTATCTCATGTTCTATCTCATACTGTATCTCATACTATATCTCATGCTGTATCTCATGTTCTATCTCATGTTCTATCTCATACTGTACCTCATACTGTATCTCATGCTGTATCTCATACTGTATCTCATGCTGTATCTCATACTGTATCTCATGCTGTATCTCATACTGTATCTCATGCTGTATCTCATACTATATCTCATGCTGTATCTCATGTTCTACCTCATACTGTATCTGATACTGTATCTCATGCTGTTTCTCATACTGTATCTCATACTGTATCTCATACTGTATCTCATGTTCTATCTCATACTGTATCTCATACTATATCTCATGCTGTATCTCATGTTCTATCTCATGCTGTATCTCATACTGTATCTCATACTTTATCTAATGTTCTATCTCATACTGTATCTCATACGGTATCTCATACTGTATCTCATGCTGTATCTAATACTGTATCTCATACTGTATCTCATATGGTATCTCATACTGTATCTCATACTGTATCTCCTGCTGTTTCTCATACTGTATCTCATACTGTATCTCATGTTCTATCTCATACTGTATCTCATACTATATCTCATGCTGTATCTCATGTTCTATCTCATGTTCTATATCATATTGTATCTCATACTGTATCTCATTCTATATCCCATGCTGTATCTCATAATGTATCTAATTCTGTATCTCATACTATATCTCATGCTGTATCTCATGTTCTACCTCATACTGTATCTGATACTGTATCTCATGCTGTTTCTCATATTGTATCTCATACTGTACCACATACTGTATCTCATGTTCTATCTCATACTGTATCTCATACTATATCTCATGCTGTATCTCATGTTCTATCTCATGCTGTATCGCATACTGTATCTCATACTTTATCTAATGTTCTATCTCATACTGTATCTCATACGGTATCTCATACTGTATCTCATGCTGTATCTCATACTGTATCTCATACTGTATCTCGTGTTCTATCTCATACTGTATCTCATTCTGTATCTCATACTGCATCTCATGCTGTATCTCATATGGTATCTCATACTGTATCTCATACTGTATCTCATACTGTATCTCATGTTCTATCTCATAATGTATCTAATTCTGTATCTCATACTGTATCTCATTCTGTATCTCATGTTCTATCTCATACTGTATCTCATGATGTATCTCATTCTGTATCTCATGTTCTATCTCATACTGTATCTCATGTTCTATGTCATACTACATCTCATTTTCTATATCATGCTGTTTCTCATACTGTATCTCATTTTCTATATCATGCTGTATCTCATACTGTATCTCATGCTGAATCTCATGCTGTACCTCATGCTGTATCTCATGCTGTATCTCATACTGTATCTCATGCTGTATCTCATACTGTATCTCATGCTGTATCTCATACTCTATCTCATGCTATATCTCATACTATATCTCATGCTGTATCTCATGTTCTACCTCATACTGTATCTGATACTGTATCTCATGCTGTTTCTCATACTGTATCTCATACTGTATCTCATACTGTATCTCATGTTCTATCTCATACTGTATCTCATACTATATCTCATGCTGTATCTCATGTTCTATCTCATGCTGTATCGCATACTGTATCTCATACTTTATCTAATGTTCTATCTCATACTGTATCTCATACGATATCTCATACTGTATCTTATGCTGTATCTCATACTGTATCTCATACTGTATCTCGTGTTCTATCTCATACTGTATCTCATTCTGTAGCTCATACTGCATCTCATGCTGTATCTCATATGGTATCTCATACTGTATCTCATACTGTATCTCATAATGTATCTCATGTTCTATCTCATACTGTATCTCATACTTTATCTGATGTTCTATTTCATACTGTATCTCATACTGTATCTCATGTTCTATCTCATACTGTAACTCATATCATATCTCATACTGTATCTCATGCTGTATCTCATACTCTATCTCATGCTATATCTCATACTGTATCTCATGCTGTATCCCGTACTGTATCTCATACTGTATCTCATACTGTATCTCATAATGTATCTCATGTTCTATCTCATACTGTATCTCATACTTTATCTGATGTTCTATTTCATACTGTATCTCATACTGTATCTCATGTTCTATCTCATACTGTAACTCATATCATATCTCATACTGTATCTCATGCTGTATCTCATACTCTATCTCATGTTCTATCTCATACTGTATCTCATGCTCTATCTCATGTTCTATCTCATACGGTATCTGATACGGTATCTCATACTGTATCTCATGCTATATCTCATGCTATATCTCATACTGTATCTCACACTGTATCTCATGCTATATCGCATGCTATATCTCATACTGTATCTCATGCTATTTCTCATGCTAAAGCTCATACTGTATCTCACACTGTATCTCATTTTCTATCTAATTTTCTATATCATGCTGTATATCATACTGTACCTCATACTGTATCTCATGCTGTATCTCATACTCTATCTCATGCTGTATCTCATGCTGTATCTCATACTGTATCTCCAAGTGGTCTCCCAACAAACAAAGCCTGAAACTTGTACCTACATCGCTGAGTTTCTGAACGGTAGTTTCCTTGGGAGATTATGGTCTCTCCACTATTTCAACATGTGTCCTTCCCCAGCAAGGCATTTCATTTCCACACACACAGGTGTAATTACGGATGTCTACTGTAAAGTCTCTCTAACCTCCATGCCTCCAGGTTACTACACATTAACTCAAGTGAGTCATCAGTCAAATACAGTCATTAGAGTCACAGCTTGTCAACCCAAAATCAAACAAGACAGCAAGTCAATGGGGTTGTTATACCTTGAGACAAAACAACAGCATGGAAGGGTGTAACTGGGTGTAGGCTAAAAAACACAAATAAAGCTCAAGTACAGTACCAGTCAAAGTTTTGGACACACCTACTCATTCAAGGGTTGTTCTTTATTTTTACTATTTTCTACATTTTAGAATAATAGTGAAGACATCAAAACTATGATATACCACATGGAATCATGTAGTAACCAAAAAAAGTGTTAAAAAATCTAAATATATTTTATATTTGAGATTCTTCAAAGTAGCCACCCATTGATGACAGCTTTGCACACTCTTGGCATTCTCTCAACCAGCTTCACCTGGAATGTTTTTCCAACATTCTTGAAGGAGTTCCCACATATGCTGAGCACTGCTTTTCCTTCACTCTGCGGTCCCTCTCATCCCAAACCATCTCAATTGGGTTGAAGTTGGGTGATTGTGAAGGCCAGGTCATCTGATACAGCACTCCATCACTCTCCTTCTTGGTTAAATAGCCCTTACACAGCCTGGAGGTGTGTTTTGGGTCATTGTCCTGTTGAAAAACGAATTATAGTCTCACTTAAGCGCAAACCAGATGGGATGGCATATGATTCCATATGTATTATTTCATAGTTTTGATGTCTTCACTATTATTCTACAATGTAGAAAATAGTAAAAATAAAGAAAAACCCTTGAATGAGTAGGTGTGTCCAAACTTTTGACTGGTACTGTAAGTTAAGTTATTATATTAAATACATTTTTACCTCACAATATATAGTTTTGTAAATTCACATTTGAATGAAGTGGAAAAGAAGAGAAGAAAAGCAAAGAGTACATGCTCTGTTGTCATTCCTTCATTGAACACCATGGCTCTACACTACAGTACTGTCTAGCACTGATAATGTCTGGTTCATCTGTGTGTTCCCACCACAGTCTGTGTCTCTGTGTCTGTGTGTTGTGTCTCTGTGTCTCTGTGCTGAGTCTCTGTCTGTGTGTTGAGTCTCTGTATCTCTGTGTCTCTGTGCTGAGTCTCTGTGTCTGTGTGTTGTGTCTCTGTGTCTCTGTGTCTGTGTGTTGTGTCTCTGTGTCTCTGTGCTGTGTCTCTGTGTCTGTGTGCTGTGTCTCTGTGCTGAGTCTCTGTGTCTGTGTGCTGTGTCTCTGTGTATGTGTGTCTGTGTCTCTGTGTCCCTATTTGCTGTGTCGCTGTGTCTCTATGCTGTGTCTTTGTGCTGTGTCTCTGTCTCTGTGTCTCTGTCACTGTATCTCTGTATCTCTGTGTCTGTGTGCTGTGTCTCCATGTCTATGTCACTGCGTCTCTGTGTTTCTGTGTCTCTGTGTCTGTGTGCTGTGTCTCCGTGTCTCTGTGCTGTGTCTCTGTCTCTGTCGCTGTGTCTCTGTGTATCTTGCTCTCTGTCTCTGTGTCTGTGTCACTGTGCTGTCTCTGTGTCTCTGTGTCTCTGTGTCTCTGTACTGTGTCTCTGTGCTGTGTATCTGTGTCTTTGTCTCTGTGTCTGTGTCTCTCTGTCTCTGTGTCTCTGTACTGTGTCTCTGTGCTGTGTATCTGTCTCTTTGTCTCTGTGTCTGTGTCTCTGTACTGTGTCTCTGTGCTGTGTATCTGTCTCTATCTCTCTGTCTCTGTGTTGTGCCAGAGGCCTTATCATTATCAGATCCAATCAGCAGGTGAGATATGCCAGCCAAGACAGCACCTCAATAACATCTCTTTATCCAGCCTCAGATACTGACTGATGACTGTTATTGAGACACACAGGCCTGTCAGACTGTCAATATGGCCCTGGGGCAAGTGGCTGTTGCTACACGTCAACACCTGCTAGATTACACAGCGGAGAACAGAGACAATCACATAGCTGCTATTATGTATACAAATAATTCAAGTTTAATTAATTTCCTGTGACTTTGTGTGTGTCAACTGAGGTGAGAGATTGCAGGAGTTCATCTGACTTTATATTGTGTGTTCTGTTCAGAATGGAACTCTTTCTTCTAGAACTGTGAGTCGTAGAAGATGTATGAGTTTGTGTTCATCAGAATGGAACTCTTGTCTTTCTCTCTTCTAGAATCCTGGACTTCCGGAGGGTACCGCCGGTGGTGGGCAGGCTGGTGAACGTGACGGGGGAGATTCTCCTGACCACTCACAACGAGGACCTAAGGAGTGTGTTCTTTACTTCTCCAGGTAGGCATTACCCCTTCAGGTAGGCATTACCCCTTCAGGTAGGCATTACCCCTTCAGGTAGGCATTACACTGCAACCTAGGTCTTAAATAATCAGTCTATGATTAAAAGACAATGATGAAATCGGTGTACTGCTGGTTTAAACCAATCTATATCTATGTCTATTCTCTTTCAAACAGCAAACAACACATGTTTCTTTGCCAAGTGTCTGTACGTGTGTAAGACTGAGTATGCAGTGTGTGGGAGCCCTGACCTGCTGGAGGGCTCTATGTCAGCCTACCTCCCCGGTCTCAGCATCGCCCCTCGTATCTCCATCCCCAACCCGTGGATACGATCATACACCTTCACTGGCAGGGAGGAGTAAGCATACAACCCTTAACCATGAGACCTGAGACCCTAACCCTGACACCTTAACGCTGAGACCTTAACCCTGAGACCTTAACCCTGAGACCGTAACCCTGACACCTTAACCCTGACACCTTAACGCTGAGACCTTAACCCTGAGACCTTAACCCTGACACCGTAACCCTGAGACCTTAACCCTGAGACCGTAACCCTGACACCTTAACCCTGAGACCGTAACCCTGAGACCTTAACCCTGACACCTTAACCCTGACACCTTAACCCTGACACCTTAACCCTGAGACCGTAACCCTGAGACCTTAACCCTGACACCTTAACCCTGACACCTTAACCCTGACACCGTAACCCTGAGACCTTAACCCTGACACCGTAACCCTGAGACCTTAACGCTGAGACCTTAACCCTGAGACCTTAACCCTGACACCGTAACCCTGAGACCTTAACCCTGAGACCGTAACCCTGACACCTTAACCCTGAGACCGTAACCCTGAGACCTTAACCCTGAGACCTTAACCCTGACACCTTAACCCTGACACCGTAACCCTGAGACCTTAACCCTGACACCTTAACCCTGACACCTTAACCCTGAGACCTTAACCCTGACACCGTAACCCTGAGACCGTAACCCTGACACCTTAACCCTGAGACCTTAACACTGACACCGTAACCCTGACACCGTAACCCTGAGACCGTAACCCTGACACCGTAACCCTGACACCGTAACCCTGAGACCTTAAACCTGAGACCTTAACCCTAAGACCTTAACCCTGAGACCTTAACCCTGACACCTTAACCCTGAGACCTTAACCCTGAGACCTTAAACCTGAGACCTTAACCCTGAGACCTTAACCCTGAGACCTTATCCCTGAGACCTTAACCCTGAGACCGTAACCCTGAGACCTTAACACTGAGACCTTAACCCTGACACCTTATCCCTGAGACCGTAACCCTGAGACCTTAAACCTGAGACCTTAACCCTGAGACCTTAACCCTGAGACCTTAACCCTGAGACCTTAAACCTGAGACCTTAACCCTGAGACCTTAACCCTGAGACCTTATCCCTGAGACCGTAACCCTGAGACCTTAACACTGAGACCTTAACCCTGACACCTTATCCCTGAGACCGTAACCCTGAGACCTTAACCCTGAGGCCTACATATCTCTTCCCATTTTCCATTTTGGAGCATCTTATTTCCATTTTGAAAGTTAAGTCAATATGGCAGACAGAACATTCATATCTTGTTACAATTCATATCTTGTTATAATATCTTATAATATCTTGTTATAATCTGTCTGTCTCTACCAGGTGGGAGGTGAACCCCTTCTACTGTGACACCATAAAGCGTCTGTATCCCTACAACTCAGGGAACAGGCTGCTCAACATCATAGATATGGCCATCTTTGACTTCCTCATTGGTACGTACTACCACCCATCACCCCTGATTAACCCCTGTCCTCATCCCATATGACACCCTATTACCTATGCAGTGCTCTACTTTTCTCTGTCGTCCTATGTGAGTGAACATTTGTTCTTGGCTCATTCCCCCAGGTAACATGGACAGGCACCATTATGAGATCTTCACTAAGTTTGGCGATGAAGGTTTCCTTCTTCATTTTGACAACGCCAAAGGGTGGGTACTAGAGTTGTTATATAACTTCAGTCATTGTACAAGTGAATATTTGTCGTTGCCTTATGATGACATCACTTCCTGTGTTTCAGGTTTGGGAAGCATTCTCATGATGAGATGTCCATACTGGCTCCACTGTCACAGTGCTGCATGTAAATATGGAGAGCATACACTAGTCACTAATACAGATTAACTAACACCAATATTGAACCTTAATTGAAAACATTTGGCATGGCAACTGTCGAGTCAAGTCTCACTCTCTGCCCATCTCTCCCGCACTCTCTCTCCCCCTCTCCCGCCCCTCTTCACCTCTCAGTATAAAGCGTTCCACGTTGCTGCGGCTGCAGCTCCTCTCACAGGACCACTATAGGCTCAGTGACGTGATGAGGGAGTCCCTGAGAGGAGACGCACTGCAGCCGGTCCTCGCTGAGCCCCACCTGCAGGCCCTGGACCGCCGGCTGCAGCGCGTCCTGAAAACAGTCCACAGGTGTGTCCGCAGGCTGGGAGAGGCTCAGGTGATCACCACAGACTTTGTTGATACCTCCGTCATGCCTGAGTCTGTCAAACCAGTGGCTATGCCCAAGGAGAAGTAATTAAGGTCACTAAGGAATCCAAACGGAGAAGTGCACTATAATAGAGGATTAGGGTGGCATTTTGGACGTATCCCCAAGTCCTGCAAGGGAAGGTAACTATAGACTAAGGACAGCCTGAGGATCATAATGGCAGGTGAACCTGTCCTGTAAAGCAGGAAGCACAGGGTCTGGTCTCTCTCACAGAGTAATACATTCTGCACTCGTTTTCAGTGGTGTCTATTCATGGATGCCAAAGGAAAACAGGCTTCCCCCGAAATTAGAAGAAAAAAAAAATATATATATATATATATATAAATAATGTATCTTTTGTCTCTCTGTTTTCATAATTTTCCGTCAATTCGCAAGTGTCTGAATGTCTGCCTGAACAGGTGTCTGTCTTTATGTCTGTCTGAACAGGTGTCTGTCTCATCAGGATGCGTCTGTCTCTTTCGTTGTCTGTTTGTCAGCCCGTTTCACAACACCAACCCAACCATAACACACCCTGACATAGATACCTCCTCATCACAGCTACAGTACTGTATGTGGACATGCAGCTCTACTTTGTTCTAACTAGTCTGAAACAAAGCTTTGTCTTTGGATGCCATTTCACCACAACCTTTTGCTTTGAGCTGTTCTCATTACTGTCCTGACTACAAATCCAATGCATCCTGAATAACCACAACTATTTTAAAGAGCCTATATTAAATCACGTCAAAGGAAGTTTGGCTTCTGCCCAACACTACTGAAGGGAGCCTATGTTTGCCAGTTTTACAAGGTGTCAGCAACAAGAATAAACCCAGAGTGGGTTCTGGGTTTACCAACTTTAGAAGCTTTCTGATGAAGTGTGTATCAGTTTCATTCAACCTATTTCAAGCCTTTTTGTGGTGATTGCTCACACCATCATGCTTGGTAATTGTTCAAAGTACTATTCTTACAAAACAGTAATCCACCAACAGTTAAACATCTAATTTCAGTGACCACCATCAATGGGGTGCATCTCAATAGTCTGAAGGGGCTTCCTTCATATGCACTGAAACAAAACAGAATGTGAGGCCCCCCAGGGTATTTTCCTTCACCTGTCCTGTCCTTTCGGTTTATGTGGGTGTAGTGACTAATGGACAAAATCTGTCAGGAAGTGGTTGCTGGTATGAAATCCTAGATGCCTTTACCTGCCGTTGTGCCCTTGAGCAAGGCACTTAACCCCCCACAACAGCTGCCTAGGCACCCAGTGTGCCAGCCCCCCACACCTCTCCAAAACCTGTATGTGTGTCTTTCAGAGGGGTTAGCTCAAATTTTAGTTGGACCTTGAAGGTAATTGACCAATAAAGTGACCTTAACCTTAAAGAAAGCACTGAAGACTTGAGGCACTGCACTGCCCTCCAGAGTTCAGAGATGATATTGCACCTTATTTACTACAGGATAGTCACTGTCTTCCAATTGGGACTATTTCACCCTTATAGTATAGACATATTCAGACAAACAATGAGTAAAGACATACAAGACTCACAGGTAATTTTACCTTTTTATTGCTTAAACTGCCATCTGGAACAATCTATACCAAAAGGATAAACATCTTTGCACATACAGGAAGTCAAACAGAGTACAGTCATTGGATAGAATAGAAAAAGAATGGTCCTCAGATGACCTGCAGCTCTCAGAGCCTGCTGCAGGCCCCGCAAACTTGCTGAAGGTCAGGCTAGCAGGAGTGTCTATGCCCGGGTTACATAAGCTAAGGCAAACCGGGTGGATTGCAGTGTGCCTACTAGTGAGCACTAATCTTGTGATGTGTTTTACCATATCAGTACTTCTATGTGAAGAAACACCAGCAAACCACTGGTGGGTTGTGATCTGTCAGCAAATAGACACCTGCAATATTCCAGAACATCAACCATCTGAAATCAATACAAAAGTTTTGGACCAAGTAGGCAACACTGCAATCGACTCAGTATCATGTTGATTGGTTTTCAACATACATACGGTTACACAAGTCCATCCATCCATCCAGTCAGCCATACTGTTTTGTACATAAGATTAAGATTGGAAACATGACAGAGCCTAAACAAAGACAATACCTCAGAAAGGGATAAAAGCATTACCGTATGTAAGGGTCCTTTCTGTTAGAAAGGGGTGAGGGGCAAGCTGTGAGGCAGGAATGAACAGGAATACAACTTAGACTATAGATTTCTGCAGGAGTTAGAAGAAAAATAGCTAATGACATGTGTTCTTAAGATTCAAGGGGTGAAGCCGGTAGTGAATGACCAACTGTTTGAGCGACAGGGGCAGTTTGAGAATACCATTTCATTACTTTACACTATGCTGTAGGTAGGCATAGAGTAGATAACAATCATTTCCACTATGCTTTAACAGCAAAGCTGCTTTAAAATAAATAAATATAATCATGACAATTTAATCTGATGTCTGAATTACCACAGTTGGGATGCTTTCTAACGCTTTTTATTTTTTGCACTCAAGTACATAAATAATTAAGTCTTAAAACCATCTACAATTCAAATTTATATTAATTACTTTAAAGCCCTTTCGCCTACTTTCAAGAGGTTAACCCATGACATTGTCACAATACAACTACATACTGTTTTGTCGGTTGAACAGAATAAGCATTTATTTACGCTGTGGCACTGAACACCTAAAATAGAATTTATGGAAAAATAAGCATTTACAAAAAGACATTTAAACGTACTTAACTTTACCATCACTCCAAACCATAGCCATAACATTAGTTTGTTCAGTCAATAAAGAACTTTAGTCAGAACTATAATAATAATTCTGTTTAAAAACATAGCGATTAAGTTATTTGGTGTATACTGAAAAATGCTGAATACTGAAAACCATTTAATAATCTTTCCCCCCTATTGTAGTCAATAATGTACCAACAAATCAGAGGTGAGTGTTAACATGGGGATACTTCCTGTTTTGAGTTCCACTGCTTCTGTCAGAATAAGAATATTTTATGCGTTCTGAGTTGTGAAAACAATTACTAACATTTAGCTGTAGTTTGGTAGCTGTCCAACAGAAAACATTCTGGTTGCATTAAGTTGTACAAACTCTCTCAAACTAGATAAAATAACAGTGAATTGGATTGATGGACCAATCAATGGAAACAATATGAGAAAATTTAAAAATGTCTGCGATTTAATGTACAGTAACAATGGAGGATAACCATTGGTTATCATTGCATGAAAGCTACATAAGTAATTAGATGCAATCATTATGCTCCCAGCATTCTGGTAATTCTAAAAAGTACAATTTTATGAATTATTTTGTAAGGATGTCGACACATTTTTATTGGAACCGAACTAGTTAATAATATCTGAACAATATTCAGCATGGACGCTTACTTCACCATGTTACGTTTGATTGTCCCATCTTATCATTGGCCTGTCCTAACCTCGGCCAATCCCCTACTAATCACTGCTCGTGTTTAAACTATAGGAAAACAATTCTAGATTCAGTGAATGCAGTGAAAGCATACCATATGAATTTGGTACATTAAAACTAACATAACTGTGCTCCTATAGGTGACTATGATAGCTAGGTGATGGGCAGCATAACATTTAGATGAGTAAAAAAAATAAAAAATAAAATTCAAAGCAAATGGAAGATAATTTTAAGTGACATTGAAGCAAAATTGCATTGGTGGACCCTGGTTCTAAAAGAGGCGGCGTTATGGGGTTACATAGGGGATTAGGGGGTGGGTACAGGGGTAGGGGAGGCGTTATGGGGTTACATAGGGGATTAGGGGATGGGTACAGGGGTAGGGGATGCGTTATGGGGTTACATCGGGGATTAGAGGGTACAGGGAGTGGGTGTATAATGGAGTTACATTGGGGATTAGGGGGTGGGGGTAGGGTGTGTTATGGGTTACAGGGGGTGTTCTGGGGTTACAAAGGGGATTAGGGGGTACAGGGGGTGTAATGGGGTTACAAAGAGGATTAGGGGGTACAGGGTGTTATGGGGTTACAAAGGGGATTAGGGGGTAATGGGTGTAATGGGGTTACAAAGAGGATTGGGTGTAATGGGGTTACAAAGAGGATTGGGAGGAACAGGGTGTGTTCTGGGGTTAAAAAGGGGATTAGGGGGTACAGGGGGTGTAATGCGGTAACAAAGAGGATTAGGGGGTACAGGGTGTGTTATGGGGTTACAAAGGGGATTAGAGGGTACAGGGGGTGTTCTGGGGTTACAAAGGGGATTAGGGGGTACAGGGGGTGTAATGCGGTAACAAAGAGGATTAGGGGGTACAGGGTGTGTTATGGGGTTACAAAGGGGATTAGGGGGTACAGGGGATGTTCTGGGGTTACAAAGGGGATTAGGGGGTGTTCTGGGGTTACAAAGGGGATTAGGGGGTACAGGATGTGTTCTGGGGTTACAAAGGGGATTAGGGGATACAGGGGGTGTTCTGGGGTTACAAAGGGGATTAGGGGGTACAGGGTGTGTTCTGGGGTTACAGGGGTGTTCTGGGGTTACAAAGGGGATTAGGGGGTACAGGGGGTGTTCTGGGGTTACAAAGGGGATTAGGGTGTACAGGGTGTGTTCTGGGGTTACAAAGAGGATTAGGGGGTACAGGGTGTGTTCTGGGGTTACAAAGGGGATTAGGGGATACAGGGGATGTTCTGGGGTTACAAAGGGGATTAGGGGGTACAGGGGGTGTTCTGGGGTTACAAAGGGGATTAGGGTGTACAGGGTGTGTTCTGGGGTTACAAAGAGGATTAGGGGGTACAGGGTGTGTTCTGGGGTTACAAAGGGGATTAGGGGGTACAGGGGGTGTTCTGGGGTTACAAAGGGGATTAGGGGGTACAGGGGGTGTTCTGGGGTTACAAAGGGGATTAGGGGATACAGGGGGTGTTCTGGGGTTACAAAGGGGATTAGGGGGTACAGGGTGTGTTCTGGGGTTACAGGGGTGTTCTGGGGTTACAAAGGGGATTAGGGGGTACAGGGGGTGTTCTGGGGTTACAAAGGGGATTAGGGGGTACAGGGGGTGGGGAAACCCCTCAGACAGACAGTGACACGAAGCTGTTGTACTGTTGGATGTTGCGTTTGAGAATGTCCGAGCAGGGTCCCAGGACACGCTCGAACCGCGGTCGGTCCAGCTTCACACACTTCAGAGGACCGCGGGCGACCACAGTGGCAGCACGGGGACGGTTCATCAGCAGGGCAATCTCACCTGGAGGAACGGAGTACATGTTCAATACAAAACAGGCTTCAGAAATCTGGTTAATTTAAATAGAACCTCCATATGTGAGAAGCTTCCCAACTCAGGTTAGAGCTTTGTGCTTTTTCATCATACCACCATAAAATGTGAGATTCAGGATTAAATAGTGCATATATAAACAAATCAATATAGAAAGAAACTTGATGCCTGAGGAGGTTCTTCTTACCAAAGTAGTCAGACGGTTGTAACCTCCCAACTTCCACAAACTCCTCGTTCTCAGAGCGACGCTGCAATACAGCTGCAGAACCCTATAGAACACCAACATCAGGGTAGTGTTCAGTAGGGAGAAACGGTGTTGAAACAGAGTGAAACGGGGAGGTACTTTAGTGTGATGTGCATACCTCCAGTATGATGAAGAACTCGTCGCCAGGCTCTCCCTGCACCACAATCTTCTGTCCATCATCAAACTGCACCGGCTCCAGAGAGTCAGCCACCGTCAGACGCTCCCATTTGTCCAGAGACTCTGAGGGGGTGGAGTCACAAGACTGAACCAAAAGGAAACTGTACAGTACAGCTAGGTGGTAGAGGAAGGGTTATTAACCCCTCTGGAAATGAACAGCATCTTGAAAGGCACTGTATGAAAGTTGCTATTATCATTATTATTACAGGGGAATAGTCAAAGATGAGAAGAAACAGTGAGCCTTACCTAAGATGGAGACTTTGCTGAGGAACTCCTCGTACATCTTCCTCTTCCTCAAAGTGCTGCCCTGTAAACAACAACAATCCTAATGTTTATTCCAGAGTTCTCACGTTTGTTGTAAGCCTTCAAACGCCATCATGTATCTACTGCTCATAGGGCTAATCTTTTGTAGTTGTCTCCAATGTTCCCTCCCATTTTTTACGGCACTGAGCAAATTTCAGGTCTGCTGAGCGAAAACTTGACGATAGTGAAAATTCTGTACAACTTCCAGCACGTGTTTACAGTGAACACTAAGGCTGTACACCTTTTGAACTACAGTTTTAACAGTGGCCAGGTAGGCCACTGTGGCTATTTGATCATAATGTACAGTAGACCTACCAGACAGGCCTACCATCAAAAACAATAGAGAAAATGCATGCCATAGCACTTCAACATGGAAAAGGCTGTTCTATCATTTAGCCTACAGTGGCAGCCAATGTGTTGCGTTCAATGTAGGCCTACATTCCATGAGACTTTAGGGAAAAAAACCCAGAGGGCTTGACATTAACCTGTTTATCCACTTGTCCTTCAGACATGGAGGTGACTGAAAAACTGTTGTGTTGTTTGACGAAAGAAACCACTTTACAAAATAAAATGCATTATCATTCCCATACTATTATTACAGAGAATCAGACACATTATGCTACCCTCTGTATATTGGCTACTTAGCTCATTCAACCCGGTGTCAAAATACAACACTGCCCATTTACAAAAACAATTCAAATAAAGCTCTTTTCTTGACTCGCTTTTCAAAGATGTCTAGAAATGTACACGTTTTGTTCTCTTGTAGGAAGCAATCACTCCCCTATTACTGACTACAAATGATCTATAACTGGGCTAATAACTCACTAACTAGCAACGGATGTGAACAAAATGTGCACACGTGGCTACATGCAGCTCTCACTTTGATCTCAAAACAAGAGTACAGACTCACGACCGCTCATGCTGTAAACACAGTCCAGTTCAAATATGGCACAAATCCATATATGGCAACAGTCTATTTGCATATAGACCTACTGCAGCTATGATTGGTTATGCCACACCGGTCTGTGTAAAGCACGGGCTGAGTCGTGTGTGTCAATGCAATAGAAACCTACTCGGGTGCGTTCCGCCTACAACTAAATCTCTTGCATAGTTGATTATGTTGCATTAAAAATGGCTAATAATGCATTGATTCGAATCACAATTGCCACAGTAAAGGGAAACATTGATAGTGTTAACAGGGAAAACTGTAGAACAGTGGTAAACCAACCTTTTCTGAGTCAAGATCACTTGGGAGTCAAAATGCACGCTCAGTTTTTAACGCGACTAATAAAAAAAACATAACCCTATGCAACATTAACCAATTAAAAACAGTACTGTAGCAATGAGGTGGCTCAGTATGCTATAGGCCCAATACATTATAACCGCATATTAGCTTTGCTTGAATTGCCAATGCATTGTTGTTTTGACCACACCAGTAATAGATCCGTTGTTGTATTACTTGTATTCTCACTCAGCTGTACTGAGGGTCCGTCTCTCAACATCCCTCCACTGACACTGACCAAAAAGGGTCTCTGTCTTCCAGCTGATGGACTTGAGTCACACAGCATTATTTCTGCCTTATGCAGAAATTCATGTTATTACTCCTATGAGGAAAGTGAAATCTTATTCAATATTAAATAAGACACAAGATGCTAATAATAACAGCGTAAGCCTATCTACTTTCCTACTCATTCATTACTGCTGCAGCGCTTGTTGTAGCACTGAGTGGAAATAGGAAGAACACGCATTTTATGGCTTTTAAAGGCGTTGAATACAAAGTGTTGACAGTACGGAGTAAGAATTTAACATCAACTCACTCATAAAAACAGCATATCTTTGCTGTACTCGTTGACAGTCTCTCTCTAGCCATGGTTTTAAACATTTAGAAATTTCACAGAATCAAACTTGCTGTAGCTTCCTTTTTTGCCCGCTATGTTACTGCAGCCACTGTAATCTGAGCCATCCGATTGGCCAGCGGTAGACCTTCCGTGCACTTGATTTGCTCTCAGGGCACACTGGTAAGCCAGAGTTTGTATCTGCAGACACATGAAATGGTTCAAAATGGCAACAGTTGGCCTACCCGACGCATAGGACAGCTGAATCATGTGCACCGACCGCCAACAGCCAGAGACAAATAAAAAAACTATCAACACAAGGCTTTATCATTGAGGTTTTAACAGAAATGTTTGCAGATCAACTAGGAATGTTTTGGAGATCGACGTGGCCACTGCTCTAGAAAGTTGAGAAGTTCAATCTGGTGCTTCTCTCTGTGGGCTGATATTTCTACACGGCAGTCCCGGGGGAGCTGTGCCGACAGTCTCTGGGTTACTGCGCGCATGCAGCTTAGAGGGAACATTGGTTGTCTGTATATTCAATTAATTAAATATAGCAGTTATAAAAATCATAGCAATTCCACCTTTCCCTACTCATCGTTAATTATTCCAAAAGTATTGAAAGTAAATCAACAAATTGAGTCAGTCAGGTGAAGTGTCAGAGCAGAGCAGAGCGAGGCTCACCATGAGTATCCTCCTGTAGCTGTCTCTGTCGATGCCCCACAGTTTGACGTTGGTCTTGGCTCGGACGGTGGCAGCCCTGGGGGTCCCGTAGATCAAGGCCAACTCTCCAAAGCTGCCCCCCTCCCCAATATTGGTCACCCACTCATTGTTGACATACACCTGGCAGGAAGGTGGGAGGGGGGGTGTTTAGATATTAAGACCAGGTAAGGTTAGTGTGTTGCTGTCTCTATTAGATGTTGTCATTTCTGCCTATGTCGTTTCATGTATTGTGTAGAAATAATTAGGTTTGGCCATCTAATTAGAAACCTATTTCTATGAGAGTAGGCATGCTAAGGTAACAGATGACAAAAAATAACATATAAACGGTATAAAAAGAGAGTTTCAAAAGTAAGCCTGTCATATTCCGGGGGGGAAAAAACAAGACAAGCTCTCAACTTGGGGCCTGTCTTCTTTTAAACTGGAACGCTTGTGTGTGTGTTAACATGCGAGTCATTGTGCAAAAGCTAAAATAATGCTGTTGGTTCCTAAAATAGATCAAAGAGACGTACATCCGTCTCTCCTTGGTCGATGACGTAGAAATTATCCCCCTCATCACCTGACGGGGAAGAGAGGATATTGTTCATATTTTCTCTGGAATAAAAAGACATTCAGGTCTAATTGAATTTCCACTGAATCTAAAGAAAAATAAGATCCTACTGTACCTTGCATAATGATAGTCTCTCCAGCGATGTAGGTAACTGAAAACATGGCATCAAATATGTCACTGCGAATAAAGATTGTATTTGTTAAGCTTTTGTAAAAATATTAAAGTTTGTGACTTGATCAGTGGGATTGATAAACACATTGACAACCAAACTTTACAGACAAATCAAAGCCTGTTAACAACATACCTCCTCTCGTTGTCATCCAAGTGAGAGAATAGCACATTCTTTTCGATAGCTTTAGCCAGGGCAGCCATTGTTTTGTAGTCTTTAGGAATGACCTTGAAAACAAAACGCATCCAAGATTAGGAATTTCACCCTAGCTATTCACAAGATCTCCAGCCAGCCCATAGATGACTAAGTAGAGGATACTTTTGTGGACTAGTCTGAGTGACTGTTTTGTGGACTAATCTGAGCAACTGTGTTTTGTGGACTAGTCTGAGCGACTGTGTTTTGTGGACTAATCTGAGCGACTGTGTTTTGTGGACTAGTCTGAGCGACTGTGTTTTGTGGACTAGTCTGAGCGACTGTGTTTTGTGGACTAGTCTGAGCGACTGTGTTTTGTGGACTAGTCTGAGCGACTGTGTTTTGTGGACTAGTCTGAGCGACTGTGTTTTGTGGACTAGTCTGAGCGACTGTGTTTTGTGGACTAGTCTGAGCGACTGTGTTTTGTGGACTAGTCTGAGCGACTGTGTTTTCTGGACTAGTCTGAGCGACTGTGTTTTCTGGACTAGTCTGAGCAACTGTGTTTTGTGGACAAGTCAGGGATGCAAACTGGGGAGGGCCCAAAAAGGTGACTTTTTTTGCATGTTTCAGTGCAAAATATATATATATATATCCCTGCTAGGAGGAAGTGCAGGTTTTTACTAATTAAACAAAGAATATGATCAGTCTCTGTGTGTAAAATAAGTGGTTAATGTGAACCCAACTCATAGGTAAAAAAAAATAAAAATCAAGAAAGCAATTCAATGTTATTTGTTGCCTCGACTTTACTGCAAATGACAAGTCTTGAGAAAAAACAATACACTTATATTGCAGTAAGCCATGACAGCCTTTATAATAGAACGCTTGTGACCACACACACACATAAACATTGCACTTGGGAAAAAACATCTTCAAGTAGAAATACAATAAAACAAAAAGGCATTCTATTTTTGCTCTATTATAGTGGCCACTTATAGTAGACATCAATCAAGTACACAAGGCTACATGTGTGCATAAATAACATTCACTAAGTAAAAAAATGTAATAATCCCCCTCACTCACACACAAATGTTACTGTCAAGTGCAACACAACAAAAGCAATATCTTTGGGCTACACTGCACATTATTACATTTTCTGCCTGTGGACATCTGTCCTACAATGGGCCAGCAGAGCATGATACCCTTTGTTGGCATAATTGATCTCTTTCAGGCAGAGTACACCTGGCATACCTCTTTCTATCCACGACTTAAAAAGTGAGAAATAGGGAAAGTGTGTGGTGTTCCTTTCACCTCTATAGTGGCATCCAGCTTAAGCCAGGCCCAGCTCCAGCTACACTTTATCCCTGAATCCACTTGTTTAACAAGCAACGCCTCATTTTCACCTAACTCTCTTTCTGAAAATTAACCACATACTGTAGAGGTTAAACATTACTTCACAGATCGTAGTTAGTTCGTTAGCAAATTAACTAGTCAACATTTCACACAGATTGCCAGGGTCCAGTAAGCAACTAACGTGTTATAACTTGAGGAGCGGCAATGAGTCATATACCAGTTAAAACTACAGCGAATTGGTTAGGTTTACTAACGTTAGCTCATCTGATGTTGTAACGTTAGCTAAATAACGTTATCTGTATGACTTTATTAGCCAGATCATTTTCACACCATAAACTCAATTATTTGATCAGTTAAGCTGGCTAATGTTGCTCAACATTTCTCTGACTATCTAATGGAGAATTTGATCCTAGATAGTCAGAGATAACATTACTCAATGCTAACAATACTTGTTCCACCACACTCTCCCTCACCTCAAACTATCCAAATGCAAGTTGTTATTCAGTAACAGCTCATTAGGCCCTGAATGTGTAACGAGCAAATTGGTCTCTTCTCTCTTCAGTAGCATGCTGCATTCTGTTGCTATGTGAAC
This sequence comes from Oncorhynchus clarkii lewisi, assembly GCF_045791955.1. Classification (NCBI taxonomy): domain Eukaryota; kingdom Metazoa; phylum Chordata; class Actinopteri; order Salmoniformes; family Salmonidae; genus Oncorhynchus; species Oncorhynchus clarkii. The sequence goes on along the minus strand of NC_092169.1, from coordinate 39,653,651 downwards.
GATGGATACAGCCTTGGATACAGCAAGTACTGCGCCGAAAGCGCATCACTCGTTTGCTTACAGACAGTGGTGTGATCCAAAGCCAAGCATCCCTGGGACTAGTCCGAGCGACTGTGTTGTATGGGCCAGCCCGAGCGACTGTGTTCTGTGGGCCAGCCCGAGCGACTGTTCTGTGGGCCAGCCCGGGCGACTGTGTTCTGTGGGCCAGCCCGAGCGACTGTTCTGTGGGCTAGCCCGGGTGACTGTGTTTTGTTGATGCTGTGTTGTTTTAGTAGAGCCATGTGTTTGAAGGCGATTTCCTTTTTTTCCTGCATGCGTTTCCTCACCTTTCTGACATAGGATGCAGCATCCTCCTCTGTGTAGACCTCAGCGCTGATGGCTCCTCTCCGCCGGCGACCCTTGACAACGGGGTTCATGGGAGGAGACACCTCCTCATCCCTGGAGTCAGAACGGCTGCTGGCCTTCTGCTGGTTTAGGATCTGCTTGGCCTCCTCCTGCACGAGGTCACAAACATCCAATCAGCTGCCCGGGGAATGCTTTCCAATATAAAAGGCACTACAATGGTAAAAATACTTTCATGGAAGGGCCTGTCAGGTCTGGAGGTACACAGCTAGACGGTACGCATGCATGTACGCAGTTGCACGCATTCACACCACCCTACCCACCCAGACTCACCTTCTCCAGCCTCTCAAAGTACTCTCTGAGGAATGCCATGGGTCTGTCAGGCCTGGAGGTACACAGCTGGACGATGCAGTCCTTCAGCAGCTGCTGGATGTTGTGTTTCTGCACGTAGAGCTCACACTCCCTCAGACTCCTCTCCTCCTCACTGCTCGTACTGCTCGACGCCATCACGATGTGCTCCTGCTCCGCTACGACCTGGTAAACAAACTCTGACCTTTGAACTAGAGATGGAGAGACAACTTGGATGGTTACTTCTATCATTTTCTGAAAGAGTAACAATGCTCTTCTAATGTGGTTGTTATTGTCTTCTAAAATGAGGGCGCATGTGAGACAGAAATAAAGTGAAGAGAGGTGTTGCAGGGATGCTTGATGGAAATGTGGTCATATGATGGTGTGGTAAACCCACTGTATCCTTGCTTGATGTCATCTGACATTTATCAGTTTCATAATGCAGAGATACAGTAATCCTGACATCATGAACAGTAAATAGCACCATGTCATTCCTAATCTAACAAAGTAGATTATCAAAGACGGAGCCAGATAGCAAGCACGCCATGCTGCTTTACTACCAAAGACAGGATCTATTGCATTGGTAAAGTTAAGTCCTCCACCAAAGGGTTACATTGTACTGTTCATACAGTTCAGTCGCATCACTCTAAGGCAGATCATGAGGTCACAATTATAAATTAGAACTTGTTCTCAACTTGCCTACCTGGTTAAATAAAGGTGAAAAAAATGAGGATACAAATTATAGAAACAACCATTTACATCAAGCATTAATAGACTAATATCTAGTCGAGCTAATGTTGAATAGGATTTCAGACGGTTCTTGAATTTCCTGTTATCTTGTGAAGCTTATTGCTCTGGCGTTTACTGCTTATGAACTTTCTCCTGTAATAATATGAGAGATGTCAAAAAAAATAAAGGCCTTACTTTCAAACCCTTGATTGGAGCAGTAACGTTTACCAGCTGGAAGGGTAAATTATAAAGCAAATACTGGTTGGCTATGATGCTAGTTAGCTAGCTATGATATTAGCTATTGCCTTCAAATACAACAGGGAGCATAACAGGATGACAGCACTCAAGACCTAGCTAGTTAGCTAAGTTAGGCCTTTAATACGTAGTTAGCTAGGTACTAGAGTTAGTACGCGTCACATCGCTGTTTGGTCGCAGATTACTGGTACGTTAGCTAGTTAATTAACTTAAACATACTAATGACGAAGCTAGCTTGCTAAATCTGTATTGGTTGATATCAAATCTAGCTAACTAGTTGGCATTTAGGCCTGCAAAGCCCTCTTGCCAATGACGCCATCTTGAGCTCCATCATAAACAAATACGAGGCGGAGGCTACATATCCCGCAATTGCAAGGATATCAATTTTCAACGACGAAGCATGTAAATACTTACAAGAACCCGCGAATTCTTACCGAGCCCTTCGTCACTGACTCGGTTTTGGATGTTATTTCCACAAGCGTACCAAATTTCTCCCTTCGACTTTTCCAAATCCTTGAACCGCTGCCCCACCGGATACGGGTTTAGGACCAATCACAAGCCGTCATTGACGTCAATTCGCCTCGTTCTGACATGTGAGCCGTAACCCTTGGCAACATTAAAGGGGAACGCACGGAAATCATGACGTCAATGGGAAAATTATTAAAATTATAGCGGATAGAAGGACCCGATAGTCTCCTATTCAAAATGTCCCAGGAACAGTGGGTGGAGCGTCCTCTATTCAAATAAATCTCAATATAGGAATATTTTTGGGGATGAGATTGTTGTTTTATATTAATGTCTGCACGCTATGCCTCAGCAGTTTAGGCTTATAATAAACAAAACATCGCAGTGCCATTGGATTATATTAATGTTTCATGATTGATCAGCCAAGGAATTTGTAAAATACATTGTTTGTATGCATAGCTTTTGTGCAAACTGCAAATGTGTTTATTTATTTTTATTTTTTACTCTGCAAAGCTTCACATAGAAAGATGTGTCAAAGATGGTCAGCAAAACATTCGATGGGTCCATCCATTTGATGCAGCACACTCCAACCGATCAAAACAATTCCTCGTGCCCAGAATGAAGGTGAAATTAAATAATCGCAATCATTTAATTTATAATGGGCGGTGCTCCCTGTACTTTTCCCGGGGAGTTTTATTGTAAATGAGGGGATTCGATTAATCTCGGCCGGGCGACCGAGTAGGCGTGTTTTGCACCGGTGAAAGTTGATTGCATTCGTTGCTGTCGTTGGTGTGACGAAATCGGCTCAAAACGAAGTGATTTATAGCACGTGGAGTAACGCTGAGTGTTACACCTTGATTACACTGACAGCATCATCGAGATTTGATACACCAGAAATACATTAATTTCCAATGGAACGCTGCATTGCATTGCAGAGCATTCTGTGTGGTACATGCATTGGAGTTATCGTACCTCTATGCATCAAATTGTATGCATAGACAGATTGACGAAATGGTAGCAGAAGGGGAATGTTGAACTTTTGTTGCGTACTATTTTCGCAATGATGCTGTAGGTGCGACCAGGGCCTTCTTGCCAAACAGTATACATTTGACATTTTACTTAGTCTTCACAATTACATGCCGCATCACAACAAAACGTATAATTGTACACATTAGTAACGTCTTCCGTAGTTTACTACTGGTACCGCACACAAGTCAAAGCAAAGCACAAATTGAAAAAATCCAACACGTGCGACGCACTGCACACAATGAACGCCACGCACCGCAACCATTCCTGCAGATGAATCGCAGTGGTGTGTATTGCCTCCCAATGAAATGAATGAATTTCTGCCTGAACACATACAGTTGACACAATCGATGTGCGTAATGAGTAGGATTCTGTGTTTTCACATGCAAAAGTGATTAGCTTTACCAATGAAAACGAGATAGAAAATTAAAACATTCATTTTTATTGAAAATATATGTTGTATGTTTCTGGACGATGCACCATGCCTTGTAGACAAAATGACGGAGCAGCACATACTGTTCGATTAGAGAAGGGCGCTCCTGCTCCTCCCTCCCCGCGTTCGACCGATGACGTAAAAGGCCTTTACCCAGTGCCGCGGTGCAGCATAATCGAATCCACCCAATCATATACATGTTTTGAAAAGGTTGGGCAATCTGAGTGGTGCAGAGGTAGTCTCCAAATTCCAACCAGCCAATAGAAAAGGGCACTAAAGTGACGCATCCAGCCCTCAGCTGTTTTTGTTTTTGTCTGCCTCCTGTTAACTCTAGAAGTTAGGGTTAAAACAGAATACAAGCGCCGTGTTCTAGAATAGAAGAAACAACAAATACTTTTAGTTTCAGGATTCAAGCCATCAATTTCCAATTTGTATAGCATGTAATAACTAATCTAGTTAATCTAGTTAACTAATCTCAAGCGCATACGTGTGTAGAGGAGCTGGGTTTCGGAGTGATCGATCCGAACACAGGCCACTGAACTAGGGCAGTGGAGCAGGACAGGATAATCACTGTGGACGAGATGGAGGAACGGAAGACACCCGACGGTCCGGGAGGGCCTCAAGGCTTGATCAGCGCCTCGTTCAACCAGGACACCACGTAAGCAAGCGCCCTGTCTGCCAACTCGGGCCAGTTCTAGCGTATTCAACTTGTCACACTGTTAGAAGGTTCTTCTTGTATAATCTAGGCAGTAAATCTGTATGCGTCCGTCTAGCTGTAATATGGTCTGTCTGTTGGTCTGTAGCAGATATATCTTCATGTATGAATTCTATCTTCTTACCTAACCCACTTGTGCCTGTAGTTTATCAATGTTAATACAATTGTCCCACGGTGTCTCATCAACACAGTTCCTAAATTCTAGGTTAGTACCTTGTGAAGTACGCCAACACACTACGAAGGCTCATGGCCAGAAAAAGTATCCAGGCAAGATTTGACCTACAGTAGAGATACTGGTCAGCACAGCAGACTATTGTGCAAATTTTTTTTTTTTTTTTTGTCTCGGATGATGACACATGCAATGAGTTGTGGAACTGTCATGATTTCTTGAAGCACTAAGGCTATCGCCGCTGCATGCATGGGGCGGTTGGATGAATTGCATTATGACAAAGGGTCTTTGGGTATGGGATCCCATGCTAGGTAACATTATGACAAAGGGTCTTTGGGTATGGGATCCCATGCTAGGTAACATTATGACAAAGGGTCTTTGGGTATGGGATCCCATGCTAGGTAACATTATGAATGTTGGAAGTTGAGTGTGAGTGATAGAGGAGCAGCCAGACACTGTTGAGCTACAGGGCGGTTACAGGTGTAGTAACAGCCAGGTGGTCAAACACACATGTTCATGTTAGATCTCCGCCATTTTCCATCATCCTCAGACATGTTAAGATAAGACAAGCAGCAGTTAGGCTATATGTTGCCTGGGATAGGCCTATATCCCACTGAACCACGCACCTGTTCAACTCTGGGTAGTGGTTGCCCTCAGGCACAGATCTAGGATCAGCTCACCCTCCACATAGTGTAACCTAAACCATAAGGGGGAAATGTTAAACTGATATTAGATCAGTGTCTACTCTAGAATGAATATGATCCTATATCTTCCTAGTCCATCCTATTCCACCTGTTGACAGATGCCGGCCCCTCCTTTTCTCTACACAGTATCTCTGTATATGCCCATAGTGTGCTTGATTATCAGGGGTGTTTGAAGTGCCTAGGGTGATCACATGACCCAAATCAACTCTTGCTGTGTTGACCATACAGCACACGGTGTATCCTTCATTTCCCCCTGACTGCTATATATAGCTCAGTGGGTAGTGAGGCATTTCATGTATCCCCTACATTTCCTGGTAAGCGGAGTGTGTACAAAGGCTCTCCTTAGAAAACATCCTCTGCCTTTGGTGGGCCAATCAGCCTTGGTCCAATCAGCCTTTCCACTCATAAGCGTGTAGTAATTTAAGAATGCACTGAGTAAAGGTAGTAGCTGATACAGGTGTCCCGGTTAGAGAACAAGGATAGGGAGAGAGACTTGTCTCCAATCAAAGATCAATTTCATTTCCATTAATTACTTGTGTGGTTTTGATATTGGACTCACAGATAACAAAAAGATAAATGCTGGAGTTTTTTTTTTTTTTTACAACTGCCTGAATTGTTTGTCACTCATTCGATTTTATTGTATGGTTTTTCCATTGTTTGTTCATTTAGTTTAAGAGGTATAGCAACTCTGTGTTGTTGTATGTGTCGAACTGCTTTGCTTTATCTTGGCCAGGTCGCAGTTGCAAATGAGAACTTGTTCTCAACTAGCTTACCTGGTTAAATAAAAGGTGAAATAAAAACAAGGTAGATGATTATTTAGATTATGGCACAACAAGTGAACATCCAGCCTATTTGGTTACATCATATTAACAAACTGTAACCTTCAAGCAAACCTTGAGAGGAGATTATGATGAAACCATTATGGTGGTGTACAACACTACACCCCTATAGTGGATTATTAGACTACACACATAGTGGACACCATCTTGGATGTGTAACAACAGTTGGGTCTCTGTGTGTTTCAGGTCTCTATCAGTGGGCACTAAGTCAGGCTACAGACTCTTCTCTGTCACCTCAGTGGACAAGATGGACTGCATCCATGAAGGAGGTGAGTGAGTGTCCTTATAACCTGTGTGTACTGGTAGCTACAGTTAAACACCTAGCTGGTATCCTAGCACCGGGACAAAACAAACACCCAATAAGCTGTGGTCAGGTCAACTAGCATGGTTGAACAGTAGTCTTGTAACCAGAGAACAAGTTGTTCTAAGCTGACATAGCCCTCCCTCTCCCACATATGTAAACAATGGTAGAGAGCAGTGTGTTACACCATAAGCCTGTTCCCAGTAATGCATTCTGCAAGTATTTGACCAGTGTTTCATATCACAGAGAGAGGAAAGTGTGTGATCCTATGAATGTTTTAGTTTGAATGAATGATGGAATGAATGATGCAGTGTGTGTGTGTGTGTGTGTGTGTGTGTGTGTGTGTGTGTGTGTGTGTGTGTGTGTGTGTGTGTGTGTGTGTGTGTGTGTGTGTGTGTGTGTGTGTGTTCTATGCGCAGTGTGTTTTATATTAGCACTTGTATGTGATTTAACCCTTCCCTCCCCCCTTCCAACTTCCCTCCCTCTCCCTCCCTTTTTCCCCCTTCCCCTCCCCTCCCTCTTCCTCCCTCTCCCAGCGGAGTGTCCAGACGTGTACATTGTGGAGCGGTTGTTCTCCAGCAGTCTGGTGGCGGTGGTCAGTCTCTCCATGCCCCGACGTATGAATGTCTACCACTTCAAAAGGGGAACAGAGATCTGCAACTATAGCTACTCTAACAACATCCTCTCAGTCCGGCTCAACAGACAGGTAATGGACATATTCCAAACCCATTCCTCACCACTACACTATTAGAAAAAAGGTGCTATCTAAAATGTTAAAGGGTTCCCCAAAGGACAGCCAAAGAACCCTTTTTTCTAAGACTGTATACTTAGGTCAGATTGAGGCCCCATTCCAATCCAATCTCTCTCACCAATCCTGAGATCAGTTCCCATTCCAAACCTATCCCATCTTCCAGCTCTGCTGCAACGTTTCCCTGTCTGTCCCCTGTAGAGGCTGGTGGTGTGTCTGGAGGAGTCAGTCTACATCCACAACATCAAAGACATGAAGCTGCTGAAGACGCTGCTCAACACGCCCCACAACCCCTCAGGTACTGAATACGGACACAAACACACACACAATTCATCATACCCTCAACTATGCTCAGTTTCTAAACACAGACAACCCCTCCAACCCCTCAGGTACTGAATACGCACACAAACACACACACAATTCGTCATACCCTCAACTATGCTCAGTTTCTAAACACAGACAAACCCTCCAACCCGTCAGGTCTCTGTGCCCTCTCTGTGAACCATGGTAACTCCTACCTGGCGTACCCTGGCAGTCAAACCATCGGAGAGATCATGGTCTATGACACCAACAACCTGGTAAGACCTGATATTCAAATGACTTCTGCCACCGCTACTATTCAAACCACTGTCTGCACAGCACAACGCAGGGGGTATTCATGTTGACCCCAATGGCAGCTTGTGGGTTAGCTAGTAGAGTAGTTGGAGAGGTAGTTGAGCTGCCTTAATACTTTTGGGTACATGAAGTACAGTCATTGCATGTCACGGCTGCTGAAGTGGTCACAGGTTGATGATGTTACTAATGTGTGACCTGTGTTTTCCTCAGAGCAAGGTGACGATGATCCCAGCCCATGACAGTCCCCTGGCAGCCCTCACATTCAACGCTTCAGGAACCAAACTCGCCAGTGCTTCCGAGAGGGTGAGTCTGACTGTTCCTTTCTCTCTCTTTTTGGTTGTCTCCGCCTATCTTTCAACTATACCTCTCTCTCTCTCTCTCTCTCTCTCTCTCTCTCTCTCTCTCTCTCTCTCTCTCTCTCTCTCTCTCTCTCTCTCTCTCTCTCTCTCTCTCTCTCTCTCTCTATATATATATATATATACATACACACACACACACACACACACACACACACACACACACACACACACACACACACACACACACACACACACACACACACACACACACACAACATTAGAACACTTACACCTTTTGTCTCACCCATTCACCCTCTGAATGACACATACACAATGCATTTCTCAACTGTCTCAAGGCTTAAAAATCCTTCTTTAAACTGTCTCCTCCCCTTCATCTACACTGATTGAAGTGGATTTATCAAGTGGCATCAATAAGGGATCATAGTTTTCACCTGGATTCACCTGGTCAGTCTGTCATGGAAAGAGCAGATGTTCCTAATGTTTTGTGCACTCAGTGTACATCTCTGTCTACGGTTCTGTCTGATCATCTCCTCCTCCAATCCAGGGTACAGTGATCAGAGTGTTCACCATCCCAGAGGGACAGAGGCTGTTTGAGTTCCGTAGAGGGATGAAGAGGTCCGTTTTATACCAGACTACAGATACTACATGTGTAGACCGACTACAGATACTACACGTGTAGACAGACTACAGATACTACACGTGTAGACAGACTACAGATACTACACGTGTAGACAGACTACAGATACTACACGTGTAGACAGACTACAGATACTACAGACACAACAGACACTACAAATCAAATTCAAATTGTCACATGCGCCCGAACACCTTACCATGAAACGCTTACTTATAAGCCCTTAACCAACAATGCTGTTTTAAGAAAATATTTACTAAATAAACTAATGAAAAAAACATGTAACACAATAAAATAACAATAGCGAGGCTATATACAGGGGGTACCGATACCGAGTCAATGGGAGGCTATATACAGGGGGTACCGATACCGAGTCAATGTGGAGGCTATATACAGGGGGTACCGATACCGAGTCAATGGGAGGCTATATACAGGGGGTACCGATACCGAGTCAATGTGGAGGCTATATACAGGGGGTACCGATACCGAGTCAATGTGGAGGCTATATACAGGGGGTACCGATACCGAGTCAATGTGGAGGCTATATACAGGGGGTACCGATACCGAGTCAATGGGAGGCTATATACAGGGGGTACCGATACCGAGTCAATGGGAGGCTATATACAGGGGGTACCGATACAGAGTCAATGTGGAGGCTATATACAGGGGGTACCGATACCGAGTCAATGGGAGGCTATATACAGGGGGTACCGATACCGAGTCAATGGGAGGCTATATACAGGGGGTACCGATACCGAGTCAATGGGAGGCTATATACAGGGGGTACCGATACCGAGTCAATGGGAGGCTATATACAGGGGGTACCGATACCGAGTCAATGGGAGGCTATATACAGGGGGTACCGATACCGAGTCAATAATGAGGCTATATACAGGGGGTACCGATACCGAGTCAATGGGAGGCTATATACAGGGGCTACCGATACCGAGTCAATGTGGAGGCTATATACAGGGGGTACCGATACCGAGTCAATGGGAGGCTATATACAGGGGCTACCGATACCGAGTCAATGTGGAGGCTATATACAGGGGCTACCGATACCGAGTCAATGTGGAGGCTATATACAGAGGCTACCGATACCGAGTCAATGTGGAGGCTATATACAGGGGGTACCGATACCGAGTCAATGTGGAGACTATATACAGGGGCTACCGATACCGAGTCAATGTGGAGGCTATATACAGAGGCTACCGATACCGAGTCAATGTGGAGGCTATATACAGGGGGTACCGATACCGAGTCAATGTGGAGACTATATACAGGGGCTACCGATACCGAGTCAATGTGGAGGCTATATACAGGGGGTACCGATACAGAGTCAATGTGGAGACTATATACAGGGGCTACCGATACCGAGTCAATGTGGAGGCTATATACAGGGGCTACCGATACCGAGTCAATGTGGAGGCTATATACAGGGGGTACCGATACCGAGTCAATGTGGAGGCTATATATAAGGGGTACCGATACCGAGTCAATGTGGAGGCTATATACAGGGGGTACCGATACCGAGTCAATGTGGAGACTATATACAGGGGCTACCGATACCGAGTCAATGTGGAGGCTATATACAGGGGCTACCGATACCGAGTCAATGTGGAGGCTATATACAGGGGGTACCGATACCGAGTCAATGTGGAGGCTATATATAGGGGGTACCGATACCGAGTCAATGTGGAGGCTATATACAGGGGGTACCGATACCGAGTCAATGTGTGTGGGTACAGGTTAGTCGAGGTCATTTGTAGATGTAGGTAGGGGCAGATATTAAACAGTGAGTTGCAGCAGTGTAAAAACAGGGGGGGGAGTTACCAGCCTCAGCAGCCCAAATAAATGCATCACAGATTTCAAGTAATAGACACATCTCAACATCAACTGTTCAGAGGAGGCTGCATAAATTAGGCTTTCATGGTCGAATTGCTGCAAAGAAATCACTACTAAAGGACACCAGTAAGAAGACAAGACTTGCTTGGGCCAAGAAACATGAGCAATGGACATTAGACCGGTAGAAATCTGTAATTTGGTCTGATGAGTCCAAATTTGAGATTTTTGGTTCCAACCGCCGTGTCTTTGTGAGACGCAGAGTAGGTGAACGGATGATTTCCGCATGTGTGGTTCCCACTAGGAAGCATGGTGGAGGAGGTGTAAGGGTGTGGGGGTGCTTTGCTGGTGACAGTGTTTGTGATTTATTTAGAATTCAAGGCACAATTAACCAGCATGACTACCACATCATTCTGCAGCGATAAGCCATCCCATCTGGTTTGCGCTTAGTGGAACTATCATTTGTTTTTCAACTGGACAATGACCCCCAAAACACCTCCAGGCTGTGTAAGGGCTATTTGGCCAAGAAGGAGAGTGATGGAGTGCTGCATCAGATGACCTGGCCTCCACAATCACCCGACCTCAACCCAATTGAGATGGTTTGGGATGAGTTGGACCGCAGTGTGAAGGAAAAGCAGCCAACAAGTGCTCAGCATAAAATAAGGCTGTAATGTAACAACATTTTTAAAAAGTCAAGGGTTCTGCATACTTTCCGAATGCACTGATTATAGGGCAGCAGCTTCTAAGGTGCAAGGTTGAGTACCGAATGGTAGCCGGCTAGTGAAGGCAATTTAACAGTCTGATGGCCTTGAGATAGAATATGTTTTTCAGTCTCTCGGTCACAGCTTTGATGCACCTGCACTGACCTTGTCTTCTGGATGATAGCGGGGTGAACAGACACTGGCTCGGGTGGTTGATGTCCTTGATGATCTTTTTGATATTCCTGTGACATCGGGTGCTGTAAGTGTCCTGGAGGGCAGGTAGTTTGCCCATGGTGATGCGTTGTGCAGACCGCACCACCCTCTGGAGAGACTTGCGGTTGTGGGTGGTGCAGTTGCCGTACCAGGCGGTGATACAGCCCGAAAGGATGCTCTCAATTGTGCATCTGTAAAAATTTGAGGGTCTTAGGAGCCAAGCCAAATTTCTTCAGCCTTCTTAACCACACTGTCTGTGTGGGTGGACCATTTCAGATGGTCAGTGATGTGAACACCGAGGAACTTGAAACTTACCACCTTCTCCACTGCGGTCCCGTTGATGTGGATAGGGGGGTGCTTCCTCTGCTGTTTCCTGAAGTCCACGATCAGCTCCTTTGTTTTGTTGATATTGAGTATGAGGTTATTTTCCTGGAAATACTCCCCCAGGGCCCTCACCTCCTCCCTGTAGGCTGTCTCGTCATGGGTGAACAGAGAGTACAGGAGGGGGCTGAGCACGCACCCTTGTGTGTCCCCAGTGTTGAGGATCAGTGAAGTGGAGGTGATGTTTCCTATCTTCACCACCTGGGGGCAGCCCGTCAGGAAGTCCAGGACCCAGTTGCACAGGGCGGGGTTCAGACACAGGGCCCCGAGCTTAATGATGGGCTTGGAGGGTACTATGGTGTTGAAGGCTGAGCTATAGTTAATGAACAGCATTCTGATATTCCTCTTGTCCAGGGCAGTGTGCAGTGCAATGGTGATTGCATCCTCTGTGGGTCTATTGGGGCGGTAAGCAAATTGAAGTGAGTCTAGGGTGTCAGGTAAGGTAGAGGTGAAATTATCCTTAATTAGCCTCTCAAAGTACTTAATGATGACAGAAGAGGGTGCTATGGGGCGATAGTCACTTTGTTCTGTTACCATTTGCTTTCTTGGGTACAGGAACAATGGAGGACATCTTGAAGCAAGTGGGGACTGTAGTGTCTGTGGTATCTTTAGTCTGTCTACGCATGTAGTGTCTGTAATATATGTAGTGCCTGTAGTGTCTGTGTCTGTTGTATCTGTAGTGTCCCCTTCTGAGGGGGAAAAGGCGTTGTCGTGCCTTCTTCACAACTTTCATGGTGTGTTTGGACACTACAGACACTACATGTGTAGACAGACTACAGATACTACAGACACTACTGTTACTAAACTCAGCAAAAAAAGAAACGTCCTCTCACTGTCAACTGTATTTATTTTCAGCAAACTTGTGTAAATATTTGTATGAACAAAACAAGATTCAACAACTAAGACAGAAACTGAACAAGTTTCACAGACATGTGACTAACAGAAATGTAATAATGTGTCCCTGAACAAAGGGGGGTGGGGTCAAAATCAAAAGTAACAGTCAGTATCTGGTGTGGCCACCAGCTGCATTAAGTACTGCAGTGTATCTCCTCCTCGTGGACTGCACCAGATTTGCCAGTTCTTGCTGTGAGATGTTACCCCACTCTTCCACCAAGGCACCTGGAAGTTTCTGGGGGGGAATGGCCCTAGCCCTCACTCTCCGATCCAACAGGTCCCAGATGTGCTCAATGGGATTGAGATCCGGGCTCTTCACTGGTCATGGCAGAACACTGACATTCTTGTCTTGCAGGAAATCACGCACAGAACAAGCAGCATGGCTGGTGGCATTGTCATGCTGGAGGGTCCTGTCAGGATGAGTCTGCAGGAAGGGTACCACATGAGGGAGGAGGATGTCTTCCCTGTAATGCACAGCGTTGAGATTGCCTGCCATCTCAGTCCGATGATGCTGTGACACACCGCCCAAGACCATGACGGACCTTCCACCTCCAAATCGATCCCGCTCCAGAGTACATGTCTCTGTGTAATGCTCATTCCTTCGACGATAAACGCGAATCCGACCATCAGCTCTGGTGAGACAAAACCGCGACTCGTCAGTGAAGAGCACTTTTTGCCAGTCCTGTCTGGTCAAGCGACAGTGGGTTTGTGCCCATAGGCGACGTTGTTGCCGGTGATGTCTGGTGAGGACCTGCCTTATAACAGGCCTACAAGCCCTCAGTCCAGCCTCTTTCAACCTGTTACTGATGGAGAGATTGTGCGTTCCTGGTGTAACTCGGGCAGTTGTTGTTGCCATCCTGTACCTGTCCCACAGGTGTTATGTTCGGATGTACCAATCCTGTGCAGGTGTTGTTACACGTGGTCTGCCACTGCGAGGACGATCAGCTGTCCGTCCTGTCTCCCTGTAGCGCTGTCTTAGGCGTCTCACAGTACGGACATTGCAATTTATTGCCCTGGCCACATCTGCAGTCCTCATGCCTCCTTGCAGCATGCCTAAGGCACGTTCACGCAGATGAGCAAGGACCCTGGGCATCTTTCTTTTGGTGTTATTCAGAGTCAGTAGAAAGGCCTCTTTAGTGTCCGAAGTTCTCATAACTGTGACCTTAATTGCATACAGTGTGTAAGCTGTTAGTGTCTTAACGACTGTTCCACAGGTGCATGTTCATTAATTGTTAATGGTTCATTGAACAAGCATGGGAAACCGTGTTTAAACCCTTTACAATGAAGATCTGTGAAGTTATTTGTAGTTTTTACAAATTATCTTTGAAAGACAGGGTCCTGAAAAAGGGACGTTTCTTTTTTTGCTGAGTTTGTGTAGACCGACTACAGATATTGCAGACACTGCAGATATTAGACACTACATATACTACATACACTGCAGATATTACAGAGACTACATGCACTACAGATACTACATACAATGCAGATATTACAGACACTACATATATTACTGATAATACAGAACAGACACTACATGTGTAGACAGAATACAGATATGACAGACACAGATACGACAGACACAACAGGTACTACATGTGTAGACAGACTACAGAACGATTCCAAGGTATTGTAGTGGTAGGTTTGGTATCTTGGGGGGATGATGACTCTTACCATGTGTGTCTGTGTCTCAGGTATGTGAGTATCAGCTCGTTGTCCTTTAGTTCAGACGCACAGTTCCTCTGTGCCTCCAGCAACACAGAGACGGTCCATATCTTCAAACTGGAACAGCACAGCCCCAGGTACTCACTGTTTACTCTCCAGATTTTGTTGTGTTGATCGTCTTACGACTTGTCCCGTTCTGGTCCTCAGTGGCTAGTTGTCAGGTGTGTTCATGTTTTATGTTAGTTTGGTCTCTGTAGTCAGTCAGGAAGAGCAGTGTGATTGACTCCTGCCTGTCTCCTCTGCCTGTCTCCTCTGCCTGTCTCTAGTCGAGATGGCGAGTCTCCTACGTGGGGTGCCTACGTGGGGAAGATGTTCACAGCAGCCAGCACCTACCTTCCCTCCCAGGTCTCTGACATGATGCACCAAGACCGGGCCTTTGCCACCGTACGACTCAACATGTTCGGACTCAAGAACGTATGCGCCTTGTCCACGTAAGTTTGTGTGTTTGCGGGGGGATGCAGGGCGGGATGGTGTGTCACTTTATTTTACAGTCCTATTACTTGCTATATTTTCAGGGTTCAGAAGCTACCTCGGCTGCTGGTGGCATCATCAGATGGACATCTCTACATCTATAACATTGACCCACAGGACGGAGGAGAGTGTGTTCTGGTCAGGAAACACAGGTGAGGGACTGGGTTCTGGTCAGGAAACACAGGTGAGGGACTGGGTTCTGGTCAGGAAACACGGGTGAGGGACTGGATTCTGGTCAGGAAACACGGGTGAGGGACTGGATTCTGGTCAGGAAACACGGGTGAGGGACTGGATTCTGGTCAGGAAACACGGGTGAGGGACTGGATTCTGGTCAGGAAACACGGGTGAGGGACTGGATTCTGGTCAGGAAACACAGGTGAGGGACTGGATTCTGGTCAGGAAACACAGGTGAGGGACTGGGTTCTGGTCAGGAAACACAGGTGAGGGACTGGGTTCTGGTCAGGAATCACAGGTGGGGGACTGGGATCTGTGTGTGTGTGAGCCTCAGAGTTGGGGTCAATAACATTTCAATTCCAGGTCATTCAGGAAGCAAAATGACATTCCAATTTAATTTCAATGCTTTTCAATGAGGGAAATGTGGAATTTGATTTACCTTCTGAATTGACTGGAATTGAAATGGAACTGACCCCAACCCTGGTGAGCATATGTGTGTGCTTAAGCATGTTTGTATATGTGCGTGAACTCAGGCTCTCTTTGTGTTTTCTCCAGGCTATTTGAAGGAGATGAGGCGCCACAGGAAGCACAACAGGAAGAGAAGGAGTCAGAGGATGGAAGGTCCCTCCCACCCGGGCCATCATACGCTGCCACTGTGTCCCTCCCCTCGACTGCACCCTCTTCTACCACTCTCACAGGTAATGTGTGTGGTTTGCTTCATGAATGTAGTATGTCTTACCTTGTGTGATTAAGGACTTTTTTCAATCCGTATCACAGAAGTTTAGCTTTACTGCGTGATTGAAATTTAAGGAAATGTTCCCGCTTTAGCGGAAACTGCATCATGATAAACGCTGCATATGTCGGCTCAATTGGAAATGACCTTTGAATGTGTATTGTGGAATCTGTAAATCTTCAGCTTTATAGACTGAATAAAGTCCTTAGTCTGGTGACGTGCCCTGTAATCTCTTCTTCTATCCTCTTCCCAGGCTACTCAGAGGATGGAGGGGCTGAGAAAGGGGATGTGATCCCTGAACATGAGTTTGCCGAGGGTCCCGTCTGTCTGGATGATGAGAACGAGTTTCCTCCCGTCAGCAAACAGACCAACTGACCCACCACTTCTCTGGAACCAATCAACTGGAGCCATTCACGCAAGAAGGAAGTATATCAGTGTTAAGAGAACCCCCCCCCCCCCCCCCCCCACCCCATGTCCCCAACGAGCCCATGTCCCCACCGATCAAATGGGAGAAATATAGATGCCACAGTGTTGATTGGTTACTCTAATGTGCCATTCAGAAGTAGAGTGTGGCTAGATGGACCCGTCTCTGTACATTGTCTTATACCTGGAGCTAAAGGTCAGTATGAATACAATTTAAATCCATTCCCTAACTATCAGAAGGGAAGCAGGTCTGGGCTATGAATTTGTAGCCTTCCTCTAGTCTAATATTAACCAATATTTAACCTGGTTAAAAAGGGACTTCAATATTGAATTGCAATCATATAGAGCTATTGAGAAGTGCTCTGAGCTTTTTACTTTTATAATCTGTTTAGTATCATTTAGTGATTTATAACACTGACTGGATAGTGGGGTCCGAGTCGTATTCTGCTGTTTGATGCAGATTGGCTAGAACCCAGTGTAGGGTGGAAGAGGGCAGAGAGGGGCACAGACAGAGTGCGTCTTATCAGTGGGATATAGCTGTGCCACGCCCCGAGAGAGAAGAGGGGGGAGGGAAAGAGAGGGGATGGTGGAATAGTGAAGGAGAGAGACTGCGTTCTATCATATGTCTTGAGGTGATGTTTTTGAACTTATCTCTAGAAAAAAGGTGGGAAGAATAATAAAATACTGATAATGTGAAAAAGTTGATTAATAGTATTGTAGATCCTTATAGGTCCTTTTTATTTCACTGATAAAATTATTAACACCATTGACTAAATAATGTTGAATATTGTAAAATTTCAGACATGACGTAGATGTTTTTACTTTGTAAAAAATAATGTTGACTTGTACTAAATATTATTTTGGAATATGAAATTACAATTATTCATCAATGCATTAGACCTACGGTAATTAAGTGAAGGTCTTGGCGGAAAGTGGATTTTTATTGTTTGTGTATAATGTGTATGTATATATTATGTGTGTGTGTGTGTATATATACAGTTGAAGTCGGAAGTTTACAAACACTTAGGTTGGCGTCATTAAAACTTGTTTTTTAACCACTCCACAAATTTCTTGTTAACAAACTATAGTTTTGGCAAGTCAGCTAGGACATCTACTTTGTGCATGACAAGTTATTTTTCCAACAATTGTTTACAGACAGATTATTTCACTTATAATTCACTGTATCACAATTCCAGTGGGTCAGAAGTTTACATACACTAAGTTGACTGTGCCTTTAAACAGCTTGGAAAATTCCAGAAAATTATGTCATGGCTTTAGAAGCTTCTGATAGGCTAATTTACATCATTTGAGTCAATTGGAGGTGTACCTGTGGGTGTATTTCAAGGCCTACCTTCCAACTCAGTGCCTCTTTGCTTGACATCATGGGAAAATCAAAAGAAATTGGCCAAGACCTCAGTCTGGTTCATCCATGGGGAGCAATTTCCAAATGCCTGAAGGTACCACGTTCATCTGTACAAACAATAGTATGCAAGTATAAACACCATGGGACCACGCAGCTGTCATACTACTCAGGAAGGAGAAGCGTTCTGTCTTCTAGAGATGAATGTACTTTGGTGCGAAAAGTGCAAATCAATCCCAGAACAACAGCAAAGGACCTTCTGAAGATGCTGGAGGAAACAGTTACAAAAGTATCTATATTCCCAGTAAAACGATTCCGAATCGACATTACGTGAAAGGCCGCTCAGCAAGGAAGAAGCCACTGCTCCAAACCCGCCATAAAAAAGCCAGACTACGGTTTGCAAATGCACATGGGGACAAAGATCGTACTTTTTGGAGAAATGTCTGATGAAACAAAAATATATAACTGTTTGGCCATAATGACCATTGTTATGTTTGGAGGACGAAGGGGGAGGATTGCAAGCCGAAGAACACCATCCCAACCGTGAAGCATGGGGGTGGCAACAATCATGTTGTGGGGGTGCTTTGCTGCAGGAGGGACTGGTACACTAAACAAAATAGATGGCACCATGAGGTAGGAAAATTATGTGGAAATATTGAAGCAATATCTGAAGATAGTCAGGAAGTTAGAGCTTGGTTGCAAATGGTTCTTCCAAATGGAAAATGACCCCAAGCATACTTCCAAAGTTGTGGCAAAATGTCTAAAGGACAATAAAGTCAAGGTATTGGAGTGGCCATCACAAAGCCCTGACCTCAATCCTATAGAAAATTTGTGGGCAGAACTGAAAAAGCGTGTGCGAGCAAGGAGGCCTACAAACCTGACTCAGTTACACCAGCTCTGTCAGGAGGAATGGGCCAAAATTCACCCAACGTATTGTGGGAAGCTTGTGGAAGGATAGCTGAAACGTTTGACCCAAGTTAAACAATTTAAAGGCAATGCTACCAAATACTAATTGAGTGTACGTACATTTCTGACCCATTGGGAATGTGATGAAAAAATTCAAGCTGAAATAAATCATTCTCTCTACTATTATTCTGACATTTCACATTCTTAAAATAAAGTGGTGATTCTAAGACATGGAATTTTTACTAGGATTAAATGTCAGGAATTGTGAAAAACTAAGTTTAAATGTATTTGGCTAAGGTGTATGTAAATTTCTGACTTCAACTGCATGTATTTATGTATATATACATACAGTGTATGTGTATACAGTGCCTTGCGAAAGTATTCGGCCCCCTTGACCTTTGCGACCTTTTGCCACATTTCAGGCTTCAAACATAAAGATATAAAACTGTATTTTTTTGTGAAGAATCAACAACAAGTGGGACACAATCATAAAGTGGAACGACATTTATTGGATATTTCAAACTTTTTTAACAAATCAAAAACTGAAAAATTGTGCGTGCAAAATTATTCAGCCCCCTTAAGTTAATACTTTGTAGCGCCACCTTTTG
Source organism: Oncorhynchus clarkii lewisi (assembly GCF_045791955.1). NCBI lineage: Eukaryota > Metazoa > Chordata > Actinopteri > Salmoniformes > Salmonidae > Oncorhynchus > Oncorhynchus clarkii. Next base: position 39,634,580 of record NC_092169.1, on the reverse strand, counting down.
CTGTGATTACAGCTGTAAGTCGCTTGGGGTATGTCTCTATCAGTCTTTCATATCGAGAGACTGAATTTTTTTCCCATTCCTCCTTGCAAAACAGCTCGAGCTCAGTGAGGTTGGATGGAGAGCATTTGTGAACAGCAGTTTTCAGTTCTTTCTCGATTGGATTCAGGTCTGGACTTTGACTTGGCCATTCTAACACCTGGATATGTTTATTTTTGAACCATTCCATTGTAAATTTTGCTTTATGTTTTGGATCATTGTCTTGTTGGGAGACAAATCTCCGTCCCAGTCTCAGGTCTTTTGCAGACTCCATCAGGTTTTCTTCCAGAATGGTCCTGTATTTGGCTCCATCCATCTTCCCATCAATTTTAACCATCTTCCCTGTCCCTGCTGAAGAAAAGCAGGCCCAAACCATGATGCTGCCACCACCATGTTTGACAGTGGGGATGGTGTGTTCAGGGTGATGAGCTGTGTTGCTTTTACGCCAAACATAACGTTTTGCATTGTTGCCAAAAAGTTCAATTTTGGTTTCATCTGACCAGAGCACCTTCTTCCACATGTTTGGTGTGTCTCCCAGGTGGCTTGTGGCAAACTTTAAACTACACTTTTTATGGATATCTTTAAGAAATGGCTTTCTTCTTGCCACTCTTCCATAAAGGCCAGATTTGTGCAATATACGACTGATTGTTGTCCTATGGACAGAGTCTCCCACCTCAGCTGTAGATCTCTGCAGTTCATCCAGAGTGATCATGGGCCTCTTTGCTGCATCTCTGATCAGTCTTCTCCTTGTATGAGCTGAAAGTTTAGAGGGACGGCCAGGTCTTGGTAGATTTGCAGTGGTCTGATACTCCTTCCATTTCAATATTATCGCTTGCACAGTGCTCCTTGGGATGTTTAAAGCTTGGGAAATCTTTTTGTATCCAAATCCGGCTTTAAACTTCTTCACAACAGTATTTTGGACCTGCCTGGTGTGTTCCTTGTTCTTCATGATGCTCTCTGCGCTTTTGACGGACCTCTGAGACTATCACAGTGCAGGTGCATTTATACGGAGACTTGATTACACACAGGTGGATTGTATTTATCATCATTAGTCATTTAGGTCAACATTGGATCATTCAGAGATCCTCACTGAACTTCTGGAGAGAGTTTGCTGCACGGAAAGTAATTTTGCACGCCCAATTTTTCAGTTTTTGTTTTGTTAAAAAAGTTTAAAATATCCAATAAATGTCGTTCCACTTCATGATTGTGTCCCACTTGTTGATTCTTCACAAAAAAATACAGTTTTATATCTTTATGTTTGAAGCCTGAAATGTGGCAAAAGGTTGCAAAGTTCAAGGGGGCCGAATACTTTCGCAAGGCACTGTATATACACTCACACGTGTGTGTGTGTGTGTGTGTGTGTGTGTGTGTGTGTGTGTGTGTGTGTGTGTGTGTGTGTGTGTGTGTGTGTGTGTGTGTGTGTGTATATATACAGTGGGGAGAACAAGTATTTGAAACACTGACGATTTTGCAGGTTTTCCTACTTAAAAAGCATGTAGAGGTCTAATTTTTATCATGGGTACACTTCAACTGTGAGAGACGGAATCTAAAACAAAAATCCAGAAATCACATTGTATGATTTTTAAGTAATTCATTTGCATTTTATTGCATGACATAAGTATTTGATCACCTACCAACCAGTAAGAATTCCGGCTCTTATTTAAGAAGCCCTCCTGTTCTCCACTCGTTACCTGTATAAAAGACACCTGTCCACACACTCAAACAGACTCCAACCTCTCCACAATGGCCAAGACCAGAGCGCAGTGTAAGGACATCAGGGATAAAATTGTAGACCTACACAAGGCTAGGATCAAATCAAATTTATTTATATAGCCCTTCGTACATCAGCTGATATCTCAAAGTGCTGTACAGAAACCCAGCCTAAAACCCCAAACGGCAAGCAATGCAGGTGTAGAAGCACGGTGGCTAGGAAAAACTCCCTAGAAAGGCCAAAACCTAGGAAGAAACCTAGAGAGGAACCAGGCTATGTGGGGTGGCCAGTCCTCTTCTGGCTGTGTCGGGTGGAGATTATAACAGAACATGGCCAAGATGTTCAAATGTTCATAAATGACCAGCATGGTCGAATAATAATAAGGCAGAACAGTTGAAACTGGAGCAGCAGCACGGTCAGGTGGACTGGGGACAGCAAGGAGTCATCATGTCAGGTAGTCCTGAGGCATGGTCCTAGGGCTCAGGTCCCCCGAAAGAGAGAATTAGAGAGAGCACACTTAAATTCACACAGGACACCGAATAGGACAGGAGAAGTACTCCAGATATAACAAACTGACCCTAGCCCCCCGACACAAACTACTGCAGCATAAATACTGGCGGCTGAGACAGGATGGGTCAGGAGACACTGTGGCCCCATCCGAGGACACCCCCGAACAGGGCCAAACAGGAAGGATATAACCCCACCCAATTTGCCAAAGCACAGCCCCCACACCACTAGAGGGATATCTTCAACCACCAATTTACCATCCTGAGACAAGGCCGAGTATAGCCCACAAAGATCTCCGCCACGGCACAACCCAAAGGGGGGGGGGGGTGGATTAGAATCCTGCAGCGCATGCAAGGTCCCCCTGCTCAAGCCAGCGTGTGTCCAGGCTCGTCTGAAGTTTGCCAATGACCATCTGGATGATCCAGAGGAGGAATGGGAGAAGGTCATGTGGTCTGATGATACAAAAATAGAGCTTTTTGGTCTAAACTCCACTCGCTGTGTTTGGAGGAAGAAGAAGGATGAGTACAACCCCAAGAACACCATCCCAACTGTGAAGCATGGAGGTGGAAACATCATTCTTTGGGGATGCTTTTCTGCAAAGGGGACAGGACGACTGCACCGTATTGAGGGGAGGATGGATGGGGCCATGTATCGTGAGATGTTGACCAACAACCTCCTTCCCTCAGTAAGAGCATTGAAGATGGGTCGTGGCTGGGTTTTCCAGCATGACAACGACCCGAAACACACAGCCAGGGCAACTAAGGAGTGGCTCCGTAAGAAGCATCTCAAGGTCCTGGAGAGGCCTAGCCAGTCTCCAGATCTGAACCCAATAGAAAATCTTTGGAGGGAGCTGAAAGTCTGTATTGCCCAGCGACAGCCCCGAAACCTGAAGGATCTGGAGAAGGTCTGTATGGAGGAGTGGGCCAAAATCCCTGCTGCAGTGTGTGAAAACCTGGTCAAGAACTACAGGAAATGTATGATCTCTGTAATTGCAAACAAAAGTTTCTGTACCAAATATTAAGTTCTGCTTTTATGATGTATCAAATACTTATGTAATGCAATAAAATGCAAATGAATTACTTAAAAATCATACAATGTGATTTTCTGGATTTTTGTTTTAGATTCCGTCTCTCACAGTTGAAGTGTTACCTATGATAAAAATGACAGACCTCTACATGCTTTGTAAGTAGGAAAACCTGCAAAATCGTCAGTGTATCAAATACTTGTTTTCCCCACTGTATATACATACATACATACATATATATTATGTGTGTGTATGTATGTATGTAAACAGTATGCCTATTGTTATTACCTTGTGACTGATTTGCCAAAGGGTGGAGCTTTGAGAACACTAATGTTCTTTTGAAGTTTTGATTTAAGACTTTAAACCACAAATTAAAGGGAATGTGAATCAAACAAGTCTCCGGTGTTTCATTTCATTGAAATGTCTCAGGTTAAAGTGAAGTTAACCTTGGAAGAAAGCTCTTTGTCTAATTAAATTAAACCCAGCTATTAGTGGGACAAACTACACTTGTCTTAGGTCAGTGTGTATTGGCAATTTCACCCTACTTATTGCGTTGTCATATACTCCCCACCAGAGAGGAGTATACCCAACCCAGTGCAACCCAGAAGCCTCAGTGGTATTACTGTACAAGAAGTCTGTGTATAGGAAAACACTGTTAATATAGCTCTGATCACTCCTTAGTGGGTCGTACCTCATATCCTGTTATGACTAGCTCTGATCACTCCTTAGTGGGTCGTACCTCATGTCCTGTTAGGACTAGCTCTGATCACTCCTTAGTGGGTCGTACCTCATGTCCTTCTATGACTAGCTCTGATCACTCCTTAGTGGGTCGTACCTCATGTCCTGTTAGGACTAGCTCTGATCACTCCTTAGTGGGTCGTACCTCATGTCCTGTTTCTTTGCCATGTAGAAGGTCATCGGTGGCATCGATACTGTCATAGCTTCTGTCTGCTGGCGATTCACTCCACCCAGGGAGAGGAGGGTGGGGAAGATATCCAGACCCCTGGGAGAAGGGAGAGGGAAGAGAGAGGGAGATGAGGAGAAACAGAGGGTCAACTCGGCACGAATAACTCAAAAGTGTAGCCTATTCATCCATCTATCTTGGTAAATGTACCTTAGCAGTTATTTTTAATACACACCTGTGTTTTGTATCTGAGCTGGGTGTAGCTTCAGATATATCTGTACTGTAATGACTATACTGAGCAGGGCAGAGCTGCTGCTGTTGGATGGTACCCTGACAGGCCAGTGAGACACAGTGGGCACCCTGTGCCCCCCATCCCAGGTGGTCCGCTTGGGAGAGCCACCATTTTAGGTTTAGACACACATTCTGCTCACCATTTTAGGTTTAGTCAATCATTCTGCTCACCATTTTAGGTTTAGACACACATTCCGCTCACCATTTTAGGTTTAGACACACATTCCGCTCACCATTTTAGGTTTAGTCACTCATTCTGCTCACCATTTTAGGTTTAGACACACATTCCGCTCACCATTTTAGGTTTAGACACACATTCCGCTCACCATTTTAGGTTTAGGCACTCATTCTGCTCACCATTTTAGGTTTAGACACACATTCCGCTCACCATTTTAGGTTTAGTCACTCATTCTGCTCACCATTTTAGGTTTAGTCACTCATTCTGCTCACCATATTAGGTTTAGTCACTTATTCTGCTCACCATTTTAGGTTTAGACATTTGTCACAGTCTAGAGCAGTGTTTTGCTGTGGGCCTAATTTTGTCCAACAGGTGGTTTTATTATCTTTTATAAGCAAAAACAAGTTCATTTCATTTTTAATTGTTGGGTATAAAATACTGTAAAAACACTAGCAAATCAGCCCCAAATGATCTATTCCAAAGTATTCCCACGCAAATACAAATGTAAGCAAGGTTTGAAATGATTATGTTTTCGTCAAACATTATATCTGTTTGAGCTTCTTGCGGTCAATGTGTAGTCTACAAATGATTTATAATTATGTTCCGGCACACTGACCATCTGCTCAAGAAGAAATCGTCCAGCGGCTGAATCTAGTTGATGATTCTTGGTCTAGAGGCAGCTTTGCTCTGACATGAGAGTACGGAACACCATCTTTGCCTTGGGAATCAGAATGTTGGCATAGACACAGAAAAAAGATTCTGAAATGGCGTCCTGAAAATGAACCGCACGTCCACTTACCAAAACATGTTGACATTTCTGTTCTAATGATCAGGGCTACATTTGTTTAGAACTATGTTCTCTTTGCACTAACCTGTAAACTTCTCACACCATGACCAACATACAACTGTCTCAATGAGTAGGTAGGCTATATCAACAGCTGCAACCCAAGTTACAGTATACGAGGGTTGTCTTCTACTAAATAGCTGTATCTTTTTCCCCGTCACATTTAGATTTTTAAAGGGCATATTTTACCTGTCTGTGTGTATAATATTAAGTGCATGGGAGTTGTATCGCTGCGTTAGCCTCCTAAGGTCCAGAGGCTCCCCTCATCAATCTACACAGAATACCCCATAATCACAAAGCAAAAACAGGTTTTTAGACATTTTTGCAAATGTATTAAAAATAAAAAACTGAAATATCACATTTACATAAGTATTCATACCTTTTACTAAGTACTTTGTTGAAGCACCTTTGGCAGCGATTACAGCCTTGAGTCTTCTTGGGTATGACTCTACAAGCTTGGCACACCTGTATTTGGGGAGTTTCTCCCATTCTTCTCTGCAGAACCTCTCAAGCTCTGTCAGGTTGGATGAGGAGCATCACTGCACAGCTTTTTTCAGGTCTTTCCAGAGATGTTCGATCGGGTTCAAGTCCGGGCTCTGGCTGGGCCACTCAAGGAAATTCAGAGACTTTTTCCGAAGCCACTCCTGCGTTATCTTGGCTGTGTGCTTAGGTCGTTGTCTTGTTGAAAGGTGAACCTTCACCCCAGTCTGAGGTCCTGAGCACACTGGAGCTGGTTTTCATCAAGAAACTCTCTGCACCAATAAATTGGTCCACATGGAAAACTAAAGGCATAGAAACCATATATGACTTGCTAATAGGAAATACATGACAGCTTAAAACAACTCTTTTGGATTGACCAATCTAGATATTTTCTTTGTAACTTATTCCCCCCCCAAAAATGAGCAATCTTGAATGAATCCTATTTGAGTCAGAAAATGATGTACATATGAAAGGTAAACTATACAAAACCTTGCAAAGAGCCTATCCAACTGACAATCTGCCATTTGCACACACTATATAGACATTCTTTTTTTCTATTGTGTTATTGACTGTATGCTTGTATTTTCCATGTGTAACTCTGTGTTGTTGTTTGTGTCGAACTGCTTTGCTTGATATTGGCCAGGTCGCAGTTGTAAATGAGAACTTGTTCTCAACTAGCCTACCTGGATAAATAAAGGTGAAATAAAACATAAAATAAAAATAAAAAATCTCTTAGAAAAATATATAAACTCTTGGAACCAAGACTTAAAAAGAACTGATACTGGCTCAAGATGGAGGCCTTGTTGGAACATAACGAGATTACAGTTAACGAAAATGTACGTTTTATCCAGTATAAATTAATGTAAGTAATTTATTACAAGAGACAAAATCCACAAATTCTACAGCACAATGGCAGGCAGAGTCATGTATTAAGTGTAAACCTAATAATTACTCAATAACCCATGTATTCTGTGGATGTTATAAAGTCCCAAAGTTATGAGCAGGGTGTCAGAAGTATTACAATGTAAATGTACTTTTAATCCTTCTGTCTGCATATTTCTAGAATGTAAGATCTCACCTTGTGGGGCATCAATGATCATGAGGAAAGTGAGGGATCAGCCCAAAACTACACGGCAGGACCTGGTCAATGACCTAAAGAGAGCTGGGACCACAGTCTCAACAAAAAAAACATTAGTAACACACTACGCTGTCATGGATTAGAATCCTGCAGCGCACGCAAGGTCCCCCTGCTCAAGCCAGCGTGTGTCCAGGCTCGTCTGAAGTTTGCCAATGACCATCTGGATGATCCAGAGGAGGAATGGGAGAAGGTCATGTGGTCTGATGATACAAAAATAGAGCTTTTTGGTCTAAACTCCACTCACTGTGTTTGGAGGAAGAAGAAGGATGAGTACAACCCCAAGAACACCATCCCAACCGTGAAGCATGGAGGTGGAAACATCATTCTTTGGGGATGCTTTTCTGCAAAGGGGACAGGACGACTGCACCGTATTGAGGGGAGGATGGATGGGGCCATGTATCGTGAGATGTTGACCAACAACCTCCTTCCCTCAGTAAGAGCATTGAAGATGGGTCGTGGCTGGGTTTTCCAGCATGACAACGACCCGAAACACACAGCCAGGGCAACTAAGGAGTGGCTCCGTAAGAAGCATCTCAAGGTCCTGGAGAGGCCTAGCCAGTCTCCAGATCTGAACCCAATAGAAAATCTTTGGAGGGAGCTGAAAGTCTGTATTGCCCAGCGACAGCCCCGAAACCTGAAGGATCTGGAGAAGGTCTGTATGGAGGAGTGGGCCAAAATCCCTGCTGCAGTGTGTGAAAACCTGGTCAAGAACTACAGGAAATGTATGATCTCTGTAATTGCAAACAAAAGTTTCTGTACCAAATATTAAGTTCTGCTTTTATGATGTATCAAATACTTATGTAATGCAATAAAATGCAAATGAATTACTTAAAAATCATACAATGTGATTTTCTGGATTTTTGTTTTAGATTCCGTCTCTCACAGTTGAAGTGTTACCTATGATAAAAATGACAGACCTCTACATGCTTTGTAAGTAGGAAAACCTGCAAAATCGGCAGTGTATCAAATACTTGTTTTCCCCACTGTATATACATACATACATACATATATATTATGTGTGTGTATGTATGTAAACAGTATGCCTATTGTTATTACCTTGTGACTGATTTGCCAAAGGGTGGAGCTTTGAGAACACTAATGTTCTTTTGAAGTTTTGATTTAAGACTTTAAACCACAAATTAAAGGGAATGTGAATCAAACAAGTCTCCGGTGTTTCATTTCATTGAAATGTCTCAGGTTAAAGTGAAGTTAACCTTGGAAGAAAGCTCTTTGTCTAATTAAATTAAACCCAGCTATTAGTGGGACAAACTACACTTGTCTTAGGTCAGTGTGTATTGGCAATTTCACCCTACTTATTGCGTTGTCATATACTCCCCACCAGAGAGGAGTATACCCAACCCAGTGCAACCCAGAAGCCTCAGTGGTATTACTGTACAAGAAGTCTGTGTATAGGAAAACACTGTTAATATAGCTCTGATCACTCCTTAGTGGGTCGTACCTCATGTCCTTCTATGATTAGCTCTGATCACTCCTTAGTGGGTCGTACCTCATGTCCTGTTATGACTAGCTCTGATCACTCCTTAGTGGGTCGTACCTCATGTCCTGTTAGGACTAGCTCTGATCACTCCTTAGTGGGTCGTACCTCATGTCCTTCTATGACTAGCTCTGATCACTCCTTAGTGGGTCGTACCTCATGTCCTGTTAGGACTAGCTCTGATCACTCCTTAGTGGGTCGTACCTCATGTCCTGTTTCTTTGCCATGTAGAAGGTCATCGGTGGCATCGATACTGTCATAGCTTCTGTCTGCTGGCGATTCACTCCACCCAGGGAGAGGAGGGTGGGGAAGATATCCAGACCCCTGGGAGAAGGGAGAGGGAAGAGAGAGGGAGATGAGGAGAAACAGAGGGTCAACTCGGCACGAATAACTCAAAAGTGTAGCCTATTCATCCATCTATCTTGGTAAATGTACCTTAGCAGTTATTTTTAATACACACCTGTGTTTTGTATCTGAGCTGGGTGTAGCTTCAGATATATCTGTACTGTAATGACTATACTGAGCAGGGCAGAGCTGCTGCTGTTGGATGGTACCCTGACAGGCCAGTGAGACACAGTGGGCACCCTGTGCCCCCCATCCCAGGTGGTCCGCTTGGGAGAGCCACCATTTTAGGTTTAGACACACATTCTGCTCACCATTTTAGGTTTAGTCACTCATTCTGCTCACCATTTTAGGTTTAGACACACATTCCGCTCACCATTTTAGGTTTAGACACACATTCCGCTCACCATTTTAGGTTTAGTCACTCATTCTGCTCACCATTTTAGGTTTAGACACACATTCCGCTCACCATTTTAGGTTTAGACACACATTCCGCTCACCATTTTAGGTTTAGGCACTCATTCTGCTCACCATTTTAGGTTTAGACACACATTCCGCTCACCATTTTAGGTTTAGTCACTCATTCTGCTCACCATTTTAGGTTTAGTCACTCATTCTGCTCACCATATTAGGTTTAGTCACTTATTCTGCTCACCATTTTAGGTTTAGACATTTGTCACAGTCTAGAGCAGTGTTTTGCTGTGGGCCTAATTTTGTCCAACAGGTGGTTTTATTATCTTTTATAAGCAAAAACAAGTTCATTTCATTTTTAATTGTTGGGTATAAAATACTGTAAAAACACTAGCAAATCAGCCCCAAATGATCTATTCCAAAGTATTCCCACGCAAATACAAATGTAAGCAAGGTTTGAAATGATTATGTTTTCGTCAAACATTATATCTGTTTGAGCTTCTTGCGGTCAATGTGTAGTCTACAAATGATTTATAATTATGTTCCGGCACACTGACCATCTGCTCAAGAAGAAATCGTCCAGCGGCTGAATCTAGTTGATGATTCTTGGTCTAGAGGCAGCTTTGCTCTGACATGAGAGTACGGAACACCATCTTTGCCTTGGGAATCAGAATGTTGGCATAGACACAGAAAAAAGATTCTGAAATGGCGTCCTGAAAATGAACCGCACGTCCACTTACCAAAACATGTTGACATTTCTGTTCTAATGATCAGGGCTACATTTGTTTAGAACTATGTTCTCTTTGCACTAACCTGTAAACTTCTCACACCATGACCAACATACAACTGTCTCAATGAGTAGGTAGGCTATATCAACAGCTGCAACCCAAGTTACAGTATACGAGGGTTGTCTTCTACTAAATAGCTGTATCTTTTTCCCCGTCACATTTAGATTTTTAAAGGGCATATTTTACCTGTCTGTGTGTATAATATTAAGTGCATGGGAGTTGTATCGCTGCGTTAGCCTCCTAAGGTCCAGAGGCTCCCCTCATCAATCTACACAGAATACCCCATAATCACAAAGCAAAAACAGGTTTTTAGACATTTTTGCAAATGTATTAAAAATAAAAAACTGAAATATCACATTTACATAAGTATTCATACCTTTTACTCAGTACTTTGTTGAAGCACCTTTGGCAGCGATTACAGCCTTGAGTATTCTTGGGTATGACTCTACAAGCTTGGCACACCTGTATTTGGGGAGTTTCTCCCATTCTTCTCTGCAGAACCTCTCAAGCTCTGTCAGGTTGGATGAGGAGCATCACTGCACAGCTTTTTTCAGGTCTTTCCAGAGATGTTCGATCGGGTTCAAGTCCGGGCTCTGGCTGGGCCACTCAAGGAAATTCAGAGACTTTTTCCGAAGCCACTCCTGCGTTATCTTGGCTGTGTGCTTAGGTCGTTGTCTTGTTGAAAGGTGAACCTTCACCCCAGTCTGAGGTCCTGAGCACACTGGAGCAGGTTTTCATCAAGAAACTCTCTGCACCAATAAATTGGTCCACATGGAAAACTAAAGGCATAGAAACCATATATGACTTGCTAATAGGAAATACATGACAGCTTAAAACAACTCTTTTGGATTGACCAATCTAGATATTTTCTTTGTAACTTATTTCCCCCCAAAAAATGAGCAATCTTGAATGAATCCTATTTGAGTCAGAAAATGATGTACATATGAAAGGTAAACTATACAAAACCTTGCAAAGAGCCTATCCAACTGACAATCTGCCATTTGCACACACTATATAGACTTTCTTTTTTTCTATTGTGTTATTGACTGTATGCTTGTATTTTCCATGTGTAACTCTGTGTTGTTGTTTGTGTCGAACTGCTTTGCTTGATATTGGCCAGGTCGCAGTTGTAAATGAGAACTTGTTCTCAACTAGCCTACCTGGATAAATAAAGGTGAAATAAAACATAAAATAAAAATAAAAAATCTCTTAGAAAAATATATAAACTCTTGGAACCAAGACTTAAAAAGAACTGATACTGGCTCAAGATGGAGGCCTTGTTGGAACATAACGAGATTACAGTTAACGAAAATGTACGTTTTATCCAGTATAAATTAATGTAAGTAATTTATTACAAGAGACAAAATCCACAAATTCTACAGCACAATGGCAGGCAGAGTCATGTATTAAGTGTAAACCTAATAATTACTCAATAACCCATGTATTCTGTGGATGTTATAAAGTCCCAAAGTTATGAGCAGGGTGTCAGAAGTATTACAATGTAAATGTACTTTTAATCCTTCTGTCTGCATATTTCAAGACTAGTGCTGAGCATTTAGTGCTTTTGGAGTTCGGTTAGATTATTTTTTAAAAAAATTGGTTTTGATTATTTTTCTTAACATGAAATGTTGTGGGTTGAATATTGGAACACAGAATAAAACAATTAATACAAGTCCCATGTTGGAAGTGACTGCTCGTTACTGTTTATCACTTATTAACCATCATTTATTTACATTACTTTAGGCCTACTTTCATAAAATAAATTGTTTAAAAACTGAAAAATAACAGAAATATTGGTTAATGGATCAGCACTATAATCAAGATATGGCATTTGAGGGTGCAGTGACATACCATATGGGTTGGATGATACTTTCCTTGTCAATCATAATCAAAACATATACGTAAAAACTGGAAATCAACCAATCCTCCGTCAAACACATTTTTATTATCTAAAAATGTAAAATGCGTGGGCTATGGAAAGGAACAAAATGGTGCAGTTTGAGGCCATGTGGCTTAAAGTGACGCAGGCACTTGTAACGGTTTTCTTGTGTCGAAGGAGGAGCGGACCAAAATGCAGCGTGGTTTCTATTCATGGTTCTTTAATAAAGACTCTACACATGAACAAACTAACAAAACAAGAAACATGCAAAAAAAAAAATAATAATAAATAATAATAATAATAATAATAATAATAATAATAATAATAATAATAATAATAATAATAATAATAATAATGAATAAACCAAACCAGCCCTCTCTGGTGCAAACACAGTGACAGGAACAATCACCCACAAAACCCAACACCAAACAGGCTACCTAAATATGGTTCCCAATCAGAGACAATGACTAACACCTGCCTCTGATTGAGAACCATATCAGGCCAATCATAGAAATAGACAAACTAGACATGTAACATAGAATGCCCACTCAGATCACACCCTGACCAAACAAAACATAGAAACATACAAAGCAAACTATGGTCAGGGTGTGACAGCACTGGAGATGTGGGTGTGTGCTAGCTAGTGGGTCTGGGCAGGTGTGATGTAGTTGATGTTTGTATAATGTTGTCGTTTGTATGTGTATGTTTTGTGTTGTTTATAAAATACCCGATAAAATATTGAAACAAAAAATAAAAGATTCAATAAAGGTATTTGACATCTGCGCTGGAATTAAAGCCTCTCTGTAGCATTTATCCATGACAGTTATATCTTAATGTAAGTTAGGCTAGTTGGTTAGCGAACAGGCTACCAAGAGCTTTACCTCATTCCCATCAGGTCCAGATTAAGGGTTTGGTTTGATCTCTGACTCGCCTGCTGGTTGGCTCCCAGGTCTCTCCAACCAATACCATCTTCCAGAACGATGATGAAGTTGGGTCTCCTGGTGCTTGACTCCATGACTCCTGACTCACTGTGTGGAACAGTAGTCCACAGAGCAGGGTCCCAGATAATAGGAGCATGGAGACACCCACTGTCATTCTGGTTCAAGACCTGGGAGAGTGACAGAGTAAGACAAGACAAAGAACTGATCAAACCTAAGGTCCCAAGAGACACTTTGTAGCAGCTTTGGGTTGAATCATTTAATATTAAAATGATCATGGTCAAGTGCAAAAACAGCACAGGATGAGGACTACTCAGACCTACTGCACACAGACTGCACTGTGACCGTTATCAGCTGGAGGGGGCTGCAGCAGACTGATATAGGACAGAGTTGACTGACTGTAACCCGATCCTCTTAACTCCTGTATTTCCTCATGATTGTCAGTGTCAGTGTGAGTGTGTATGTGAGTATGTGTATGTGAGAGAGAGAGAGAGAGAGAGAGAGAGAGAGAGAGAGAGAGAGAGAGAGAGAGAGAGAGAGAGAGAGAGAGAGAGTGCAGCAGTAAGGTTCTCACTGGTTTCACACAACATTAATTGAACAGCACACAGGGTTACTCTACAGCGCACAGGTAAGAGTTATGCAATACTAATTGAAGTAAACATTCTGTATCTGACTGAGAAGTATTGATTGAAAGGGAGCAACGAGTGAGCTGGCAAAGAATATATCTAGTTATATACAATCTAAGTTGCCAGCAGCATGAATGAGACCCGTACAATGGGTAGTTCAATGCGGTCATTCACAAACTTGTGCTACCTTTAAATTCAAGTTGTGGACGATTTAAATCAAGTTAGCATTGGAAACTGAGTCTCCGAAAGGGACTTTCCTCTCCTCATCTCTCTTCTCCTTAAATCATCAAAATATCGGATAAGTGGAAGCAATATGACAGAGACTAACCCAGGGGATTTGCATTCACCTGTGGTTCTTCAAGATTAGTTCACTAAAGGTAAGGAATAAGGCTAGGAGCCTACAGCTCTGTTCTAGTATATTACCTTTGTGGACAGTTCCAAATTAAAAACCTTGTATAGCTCACTCATGAGGCCCCCTGTAGCCTAGTTATAATCTAGTTATATTTTCATTGTGGTTAATTCTTTTCTATGTGGTTATTTTCACTAACATTAATTGGTGATTCAAATACTTGGACAGCTTATAGCTTACAGTTTATACTCAAATTGGTTAGGTGTGAAATATCTGAAGACTCTAGACAGCCCTAGAACAGGGCCCTTTTTGTAGTCCCGTGGATCAATTTCCAAAGACAAAACAATATATATACTTGTGTGGCCCCTACCCCCATCCCTGCTTTAGAATGTAGGATAACATGACATCATGAGCTAAGACAAGTATTGGTATTATTCTTTAGGCTAAGTCAAGTCTATAGTACTATCTGCTGTTGTCTTTCCTTTGACCATCTTTGGCTGATGGGTTGTCGACCCACACAGATCTATGCACACACACTTTTGATTAAAAGACAGAGACAGACAAGTCAGCACTGCAGAATGAGTAAAGAGAGTTGTGTTGGATGAGTTGCCAATGCCATAAGCTATTGACCAGAGATAGCATTGCTTATTCATTCATTGAGAAAAGGCTAACTGGATATGAGGACTGGCAATAAAGGCGATGAGTGAGGCAGGTTTATGCGTGTGTAAACACATGATGGTTGTGTATTGACGTTGTGCTAAATAGCGCAGTAGCATTGATTAGGGTCCTTGATACAAAACAAACGTTGCGTTGATATAGCAGACAGGTGTCCTAAAAAGTCACATTGTTTCCGATGTAAGTAGCATCATAACATTGCCTGAAACGAGAATAGTTTGTTACTAACATATGAGATTGTGAACGATATTTAATATTGCCATTTTACCATATAACCCACAGGTAACTATTAGTGCTGAGCGGTTAACCGACATCTATTTTTTGGGGGGCGGGGTTGACCGAGATCGGTTCAATTACCTGTACTTCAATTCCATTTAGTTCCGTTTTTTTGTGAGCCTAAAGCCCCCTTTCTCTTGAGAGAAATCAAATCATTCACCAGAGAATGGAACGCTGTGCTGAAGGGAGTTTTAGTTTTCATTAAAGAAATATTCCGCCTAGTTCAGCCCAGAAAAGTTGTAATTAACTACAATGACCGTGATCCATTGCGCCTTATCCGGCTCGGACATAGATGGATACACTTACACTTTAACGCCTACTAAATTAGGTTAGATATAGACAGAACGCATACACGAACAGATAGCATTCGAGATGAATGTACACAACACAAGGAAGAAAGATATGGATAGAGACAGATCGTAAAAGTATACCTTAAGTACTTTGAAGAACTAGTCAAATGATTTAATCAGACAGCTCTGCAGGCTAGCCTAGCTAAATAGATGACAGTACAGTATTGGGAGCAGAGAGAACGTTGTCTGGCCGTTTGGCAGCTACTTCCAGAGCAGCGATGTGATGATGACTTTTAAGGAATGAAAAATAATAGTCATCAAATAACAGCTAAGTAATATACACAACATAAATATTTTATTATTTCATAGTAATTTCCTATTTTCTATTGATGTCAACCCAATGTGGAACTGACAGAGACAATTTAATATTTTAAATGTTTTGGCAATTTAATGAATGTTAACAGTTTTGGGCTTGGGAATTTCCATTAAAAAGCTATAATTTAAAAAAAAATGCAATTCATGTTTAAAAAATTAATCAAAATCGAAAACGGTGTTTATTTTTAATAATGAACCAACACCAAACCTACCTCAAAGAGCACTAATCACTCAGCACTAGTAAATGGAAATCAGTACTTGAATTACTGCTTTACGTGCACGACCACGCCAACAATGAGCGTTCACACATATGCTCACAGTTACCAGTGTTACAGTGGCGAGGGAAACTGCAGATCTTCTTTTTTTTTGCCCTTCATTAAGTATTCACACACTTTGGCATTTTCCACATTTAAAATTGATTCAATTGAGCTTTTTGTGTCACTGGCCTACAGACAATGCCCTATAATGTGGAAGTGGAATAATCTTTTGTTCAATTTTTTTTAAACAAATTAATTAAAAATTAAAAGCTGAAATGTTTTGTGTCAGTAAGTATTCAACTTTGTTATGGTAAGCCTAAATATGTTCAGGAGTACAAATATGCTTAACAAGTCATATAATAAGTTGCATAGACTGAAATAATAGTTTAGCATAATTGTTTTAATGACTAACTCCTCTCTGTACCCCACATACAATTACAGTGCATTTGGAAAGCATTCAGTCCCCTGAATTCTTCCACATTTTGTTACAGCGTTATTCTAAAATGTATTTAATAGCCCCCCCCCCCCATCAATCTACACACAATACCCTATAATGACAAAAAAATAATAATAAAAAGCTAAAATACTGTACTTTGCTCCATTCATCTTTCCCTCGATCCTGACTAGTCTCCCAGTCCCTGCTGCTGAAAAACATCCCCACAGCATGATGCTGCCACCACCATGCTTCACCGTAAGGATGGTACCAGGTTTCCTCCAGATGGAGCGTCACGCTGGACCAGAGAATCTTGTTTCTCATGATCAGAGTTCTTTAGGTGCCTCTTGGCAAACTCCAATTTGGCTGTCATGTGCCTTTTACTGAATGGCTTCCGTCTGGCCACTTTAACATAAAGGCAAGATTGGTGGAGTGCTACAGAGATGGTTGTCCTTCTGGAAGGTTCTCCCATCTCCACAGAGGAACTCTAGAGCTCTGTCAGAGTGACCATTGTGTTGTTGGTCACCTCCCTTACCAAGGCCCTTCTGCCCCTATTGCTCAGTTTGGCCGGGCGGCTAGCTCTAGGAAGAGTCTTGGTGGTCCCAAACTTCTTCCATTTAATAATGATGGAGGTCACTGTGTTCTTGGAGAACTTCAATGCTGCAGAAATGTTCTGGTACCCTTCCCCAGATCTGTGCCTCGACACAATCCTGTCTCTGAACTTTACAGACAATTCCTTCCACCTCATGGCTTGGTTTTTGCTCTAACATGCACTGTCAACTGTGGGACCTTATATAGACAGGTATGTGCCCCCCCCAATTATTATTATTTTTTAAATGTAACCTTTATTTAACTAGTGAAGTCAGTTAAGAACAAATTCTTATTTACAATGACGGGCTACCGGGGAACAGTGGGTTGTTCAGGGGCAGAACGACAGACTTTTACAGTGTCAGCTCGGGGATTCAATCCATCAACCTTTCGGTTACTGGCCCAATGCTCTAACCACTGACGCCCCAAATTGTCCAATCAATTACATTTACCAAAGGTGGACTCCAATCAAGTTGTAGAAACATCTCAAGGATGATCAATGGAAACAGGATGTACCTGAGCTCAATTTCGAGTCTCATAGCAAAGGTTCTGAATACCTCGAATCAAATCAAATCAAATGTATTTATATAGCCCTTTGTACATCAGCTGATATCTCAAAGTGCTGTACAGAAACCCAGCCTAAAACCCCAAACAGCAAGCAATGCAGGCGTAGAAGCACGGTGGCTAGGAAAAACTCCCTAGAAAGGCCAAAACCTAGGAAGAAACCTAGAGAGGAACCAGGCTATGTGGGGTGGCCAGTCCTCTTCTGGCTGTGCCGGGTGGAGATTATAACAGAACATGGCCAAGATGTTCAAATGTTCATAAATGACCAGCATGGTCAAATAATAATAAGGCAGAACAGTTGAAACTGGAGCAGCAGCACGGCCAGGTGGACTGGGGACAGCAAGGAGTCATCATGTCAAGTAGTCCTGAGGCATGGTCCTAGGGCTCAGGTCCTACGAGAGAGAGAAAGAAAGAGAGAAAGAGAGAATTAGAGAGAGCACACTTAAATTCACACAGGACACTGAATAGGACAGGAGAAGTACTCCAGATATAACAAACTGACCCTAGCCCCCCAACACATAAACTACTGCAGCATAAATACTGGAGGCTGAGACAGGAGGGGTCAGGAGACACTGTGGCCCCATCCAAGGGGCCCCAATAGCTGCTTTCACTTCATCATTATGGGTTATTTTGTGTAGATTGATGAGGGAAAAAAATGTATTTAATTTTAGATTACGGCTGTAACTAACAAAAAGTGGAAAAAGTCACCTAAGGGCACCTATTGGTAGATGGGTAAAAATAAAAGGCAGACATTGAATATCCATTTGAGAATGGCAAAGTTATTAATTACACTTTGGATGGTCTATCAATTAACCCAGTCACTACAAAGACACTGTCCTTCCTAACTCAATTTCCAGAGAGAAAGGAAACCAATGGTGAGGCCAATGGTAAATTTAAAACAGTTACAGAGTTTAATGGTTGTTATGGGAGAAAACTCAGGATGGTTCAACAACATTGTAGTTACTCCACAATACTAACCTAATTGACACAGTGAAAAGAAGAAATCCTGTACAGAATACAAATATTTCAAAACATACATACTGTTTGCAACAAGGCACTAAAGTAATACTGCAAAAAAATGTGTCAAATCAATTAACTTTTGTCCTGAATACAAAGTGTTATGAAAATCCAATACAACCATTACTGAGTACCACTCTCCATATTTTCAAGCATAAACATAAAATACAACAAATAAAAATCGTCAAGGACTTGGGAGTTTTTCAGGATAAAAAAGAAATGGAGCTAAGCACAGGCAAAACCCTAGAGGAAACCTGGTTCAGTCTGCTTTCCACCAGACACTAGGAGATTAATTCACCTTTCAGCAGGACAATAACCTAAAACACAAGGCCAAATCTACACTGGAATTGCTTGCCAAGAAGACAGTGAATGTTCCTGAGTGGCCAAGTTACAGTTTTGACTTACATTTACTTGAAAATCTATGGAAATACCTGAAAATGGTTGTCTAGCAATGATCAACAACCAATTTGACAGAGCTTAAAGAATTTAGAAAATGATAATGGGCAAGTGTTGCACAATCCAGGTGTGGAAAGCTCTTGAGACTTACCCAGAAAGATTCACAGCTGATATTACTGCCAAAGGTGTTTCTACAAAGTGACTCAGGGGTGTGAATACCTATGTAAATGAGATATTTCTGTATTTCATTTTCAATAAATTTGCTAAAATTTCAAAAAAACAATTTTCACTGTCATTATGTGGTATTGTATGTAGATAGGAGAGATTCTTATTTTTTGAATACATTTTGAATTCAAGTTGTAACAACAAAATTAGGAATAAATCAAGGGGTATGAATACTTTCTGAAGGCACTGTATATGTCCGACTTGTACAATATATGAACCTTATATCATAGCCTACTAATAACATTTGCATTATTAACTATGCATTTATTCTGTTTCCAATCCAAGGGGGAATTATGATGTAGATATTGGGTGGGTGGGGGGGGGGGACAATTTTCAGACGGGGAACATTACTTATTATGCCGCTCTTGAGTGGTATATGGAGGGATATTTTTTAAAAGACAGTATAAGTGGAAGGATAAGTCATCACCTTCATTAATTAATATATTTCCAGACAAATATTAAGAAGACACAAGCTGAATACTGAGTTGTATTATAATGATGCAAACATGCATATTTATGTATTGTAAGAGGACTGAGTTTTATTATAATGATGATCATACATATTTACATATAAAAACGGTTCTGCAATAGTACAGTTTGACATGGCTTTATGGTCTCTCTTGAGGGGTATTTTTGAAAACACTAAGTGGAAGGATAAGTCACCATCAGCAATCAAATTATTTCAAGGCAAATATTAAGAAGACACAAAAGAGGAAGACTGAGTACAATGATGCACATTCATATTTACATAGGATATCATCTACTAAGTTGATCATACATTTACTATTAAGTTTTGTAGTTTTCCTAGTTGACAGGTGGAAGACACACTTGGGGGACTGAGCTAAAAGATACCTTATAGTATATTTAGAGTCCTGATATTCAGTCTAACAAACAGCTGTCAGGGGAGAGTCTATATTGAAACTGTAAATTAGGAGGTTGCTGATAGAGACTGGGCTTTTCTAGGAGTCAGACAGTAGCTGGACTCTGAAGATGGCTGATAGAGACTGGGCTTTTCTAGGAGTCAGACAGTAGCTGGACTCTGAAGATGGCTGATAGAGACTGGGCTTTTCTAGGAGTCAGACAATAGCTGGACTCTGAAGGTGGCTGACAGAGACTGGACTTTACCTTTTCTAGGAGGCAGACAGTAGCTGGGCTCTGAAGATGGCTGACCGTAGCTGGACTGGAATAAACTTGGAAGGCAGGCAGTGACTGGGCTATGAAGGTGGCTGACAGAGACTGGACTTTACCTTTTCTAGGAGGCAGACAGTAGCTGGGCTCTGAAGGTGATTGGCAGAGCCTGGACTGGAATTTGAAAGTCTGGGCTAAACTTGGAAGAAGGCAGACATTGGCTGGGCTCTGAAGGTGGCTGACAGAACGGGCTTGACCTGTCTAAGAGGCAGACAGCTACTAAAAGAAACAATTGGAAAACGAGACGGTCTTATGTTGTAGCAACTAAACTGTCCCTTAGTGGTAGAGCGTGCTCACTCCCTGGATGTTGTGTGCTCAAGGTTGTATTTGTTCTCAGTAGTTTTTTAAATTAGTATACATTTTTCTCCCCAATTTTGTGTTATCCAATTGCGATACAATTACGATCTTGTCTCATCGCTGCAACTCCCCAACGGGGCTCAGGAGAGGCAACAGTCCTCTGAAACATGACCCGCCAAACCGCGCTTTTTTAACACCCGCCCACTTAACCCGGAAACCAGCTGAACCAATGTGTCAGAGGAAACAAAGTTCAATTGACGACCAAAGTCAGCATGCAGGTACCCGGCCCGCCACAAGGAGTCACTAGAGCGTGATGAGCCAAGTAAATGCCGCTACCTCGGCTGGGTCTGAGGTGCAGGAAGTGGAGATGAATTGAGTGGTTGGAGCAAATGTCTTATCTGCCTGGGCGTGGGGTATGTGGTGGCTGCCCACATCCAACCTGGCTCCTGAGCGATCTGTCGCCGGTTACTGGAAGCTGCTTGAAGAGAGCGGTTTGGTGGGTACCCCCCGCTGCTTCTGTCTGCCTCGGTCAAGCACTGCTTGCCTCTCTTCCCAGACTTGTTGATGAAGGTCCGGTCCCACTGCTGTGATCCGGTCCTACGTGGACTTTCGAGACCGGGCTAGCTAAACGAGTGCTGCATAGCGTGTAGCCAGTTTGGCTAACTCGCAGAGGTGAGCTAGCTATTCTTGCCTCCTCATTCTAGACTTATGTACACTCAGCTAGCACGTCAGAGTCTACAAATTCAGAATGCTCACGAGCTGCCGGCTACTATAGCGACACATCTGTAGTGGTGTGGAAATGATCCAACCATTATGTAGAAATGATGTTGAATTTAATAATAAACTACATTTATCAATCTGATTCCAATATTATGTGAATAAATGCAACAGGCCGTGTACGTCTCTGGAGGATCTAGTCAAGGTAGCAAGCCTTGCATCACCTCCCAGTATGCATTTAATGAACATGTGTCTAATTTGCACCGTTATGAAATTATTAAGAGAGTAGATACAAATGGCTAATCCTGGCAACCAATGTTCTAGCATTAACTTATTGAGGCAAGCAGATCAGCGATTTCAAGGTGGAGCCCAAGCATGTGCTATGCATAGTGTATATAACAATTACCAACAGACCTACTAAATTATAAACAATAGTCAAATAGTTACTC
Organism: Oncorhynchus clarkii lewisi; assembly: GCF_045791955.1. NCBI lineage: Eukaryota > Metazoa > Chordata > Actinopteri > Salmoniformes > Salmonidae > Oncorhynchus > Oncorhynchus clarkii. The sequence continues at coordinate 39,612,892 of NC_092169.1, read as the reverse complement.
TGTAAAATGAGGAATGCATTTATTCAATTCAACTAATAACATTTATTAGGGATAATTATGAAAACACAGAGATGAAAGATCAATGATTTTATAATAAAAAAAGATTGTATTGGTGAAATTTTTGGGTAAGCCTGGCTTCTGTTGGCATCCATGAATACATATGCACGCATCATTGAGAGATTCTGCAGTGCAGAATATCCTAGTTATCACTGTGAAATAATCTGCTTTAACTAGATTGTTTCATTGTGCCATCTTAATGCAATGCAATGAATGGTCAAAGACAAACTTACATTTCTTTACAACAAGAAATTACACATCATTAATCTACCTTAACCTGATCTTACTTTCTGATTCAGAACTTTGTGTTTGCAATGTTCTTGTTGCTCACTTGAGTCAAGCTGCGAAAAGAGGTAGAAGGCATTTTTGCAAAAGCTATTCTTTCAAGGAGGGGAGAGGGAGGGGCACACGAGAGGGGCGCATTCCATTCCAGAAGATACATGTGTTTTCTGAAATGGAATGAGGCTGGTCTTACTGCGGGGCAGGTGCTGGCATGGCTAAGGTTGCTGAGCAGCATACTGAAATTAGTGGGAGAAGGGTGTATAGACAGTAGGAGAGGGATGTATAGACAGTGGGAGAGGGGCGTATAGACAGTGGGAGAGGGGCGTATAGACAGTGGGAGAGGGGCACATAGACAGTGGGACATATAGACAGTGGGAGAGGGGCGTATAGACAGTGGGAGAGGGGCGTATAGACAGTGGGAGAGGGGCGTATAGACAGTGGGAGAGGGGCACGTAGACAGTGGGCGAGGGGCACGTAGACAGTGGGCGAGGGGCACGTAGACAGTGGGCGAGGGGCACGTAGACAGTGGGCGAGGGGCACGTAGACAGTGGGCGAGGGGCACGTAGACAGTGGGCGAGGGGCACGTAGACAGTGGGAGAGGGGCACATAGACAGTGGGAGAGGGGCACATAGACAGTGGGAGAGGGGCACATAGACAGTGGGAGAGGGGCACATAGACAGTGGGAGAGGGGCACATAGACTGTGGGAGAGGGGCACATAGACTGTGGGAGAGGGGCGTATAGACAGTGGGAGAGGGGCGTATAGACAGTGGGAGAGGGGCGTATAGACAGTGGGAGAGGGGCGTATAGACAGTGGGAGAGGGGCGTATAGACAGTGGGAGAGGGGCGTATAGACAGTGGGAGAGGGGCGTATAGACAGTGGGAGAGGGGCGTATAGACAGTGGGAGAGGGGCGTATAGACAGTGGGAGAGGGGCTTATAGACAGTGGGAGAGGAGCTTATAGACAGTGGGAGAGGGGCTTATAGACAGTGGAAGAGGGGCTTATAGACAGTGGGAGATGGGCTTATAGACAGTGGGCGAGGGGCTTATAGACAGTGGGCGAGGGGCTTATAGACAGTGGGAGAGGGGCGTATAGACAGTGGGAGAGGGGCGTATAGACAGTGGGAGAGGGGCTTATAGACAGTGGGAGAGGGGCTTATAGACAGTGGGAGAGGGGCTTATAGACAGTGGGAGAGGGGCTTATAGACAGTGGGAGAGGGGCTTATAGACAGTGGGAGAGGGGCTTATAGACAGTGGGAGAGGTGTATAGACAGTGGGAGAGGGGCTTATAGACAGTGGGAGAGGGGCTTATAGACAGTGGGAGAGGGGCGTATAGACAGTGGGAGAGGGGCGTATAGACAGTGGGAGAGGGGCGTATAGACAGTGGGAGAGGGGCGTATAGACAGTGGGAGAGGGGCGTATAGACAGTGGGAGAGGGGCTTATAGACAGTGGGAGAGGAGCTTATAGACAGTGGGAGAGGGGCTTATAGACAGTGGAAGAGGGGCTTATAGACAGTGGGAGATGGGCTTATAGACAGTGGGAGAGGGGCTTATAGACAGTGGGCGAGGGGCGTATAGACAGTGGGAGAGGGGCGTATAGACAGTGGGAGAGGGGCTTATAGACAGTGGGAGAGGGGCTTATAGACAGTGGGAGAGGGGCTTATAGACAGTGGGAGAGGGGCTTATAGACAGTGGGAGAGGTGTATAGACAGTGGGAGAGGTGTATAGACAGTGGGAGAGGTGTATAGACAGTGGGAGAGGGGCTTATAGACAGTGGGAGAGGGGCTTATAGACAGTGGGAGAGGGGCTTATAGACAGTGGGAGAGGGGCGTATAGACAGTGGGAGAGGGGATTATAGACAGTGGGAGAGGGGCGTATAGACAGTGGGAGAGGGGCGTATAGACAGTGGGAGAGGGGCTTATAGACAGTGGGAGAGGGGCTTATAGACAGTGGGAGAGGGGCTTATAGACAGTGGGAGAGGGGCTTATAGACAGTGGGAGATGGGCTTATAGACAGTGGGAGAGGGGCACGTAGACAGTGGGAGAGGGGCGTATAGACAGTGGGAGAGGGGCGTATAGACAGTGGGAGAGGGGCGTATAGACAGTGGGAGAGAGGTGTATAGACAGTGGGAGAGGGGCTTATAGACAGTGGGAGAAGGGTGTATAGACAGTGGGAGAAGGGTGTATAGACAGTGGGAGAGGGGCTTATAGACAGTGGGAGAGGGGCTTATAGACAGTGGGAGAGGGGCTTATAGACAGTGGGAGAGGGGCACGTAGACAGTGGGAGAGGGGCACGTAGACAGTGGGAGAGGGGCACGTAGACAGTGGGAGAGGGGCACGTAGACAGTGGGAGAGGGGCACGTAGACAGTGGGAGAGTGGCACGTAGACAGTGGGAGAGGGGCACGTAGACAGTGGGAGAGGGGCACGTAGACAGTGGGAGAAGGGTGTATAGACAGTGGGAGAAGGGTGTATAGACAGTGGGAGAGGGGCACGTAGACAGTGGGAGAGGGGAGTATAGACAGTGTGAGAGGGGCACGTAGACAGTGGGAGAGGGGCACGTAGACAGTGGGAGAGTGGCACGTAGACAGTGGGAGAGGGGCACGTAGACAGTGGGAGAGGGGCACGTAGACAGTGGGAGAAGGGTGTATAGACAGTGGGAGAAGGGTGTATAGACAGTGGGAGAGGGGCACGTAGACAGTGGGAGAGGGGAGTATAGACAGTGTGAGAGGGGCGTATAGACAGTGGGAGAGGGACATATAGACAGTGGGAGAGGGACACATAGACAGTGGGAAAGGGGCGTATAGACAGTGGGAGAGGGGCACATAGACAGTGGGAGAGGGGCACATAGACAGTGGGAGAGGGGCACATAGACAGTGGGAGAGGGGAGTATAGACAGTGTGAGAGGGGCGTATAGACAGTGGGAGAGGGACATATAGACAGTGGGAGAGGGACACATAGACAGTGGGAAAGGGGCGTATAGACAGTGGGAGAGGGGCACATAGACAGTGGGAGAGGGGCACATAGACAGTGGGAGAGGGGCACATAGACAGTGGGAGAGGGGCACATAGACAGTGGGAGAGGGGCACATAGACAGTGGGAGAGGGGCACATAGACAGTGGGAGAAGGGTGTATAGACAGTGGGTGAAGGGTGTAGAGACAGTGGGTGAAGGGCGTAGAGACAGTGGGTGAAGGGCATAGAGACAGTGGGTGAAGGGCGTAGATACAGTGGGTGAAGGGCATAGAGACAGTGGGTGAAGGGCATAGAGACAGTGGGTGAAGGGCATAGAGACAGTGGGTGAAGGGCATAGAGACAGTGGGTGAAGGGCATAGAGACAGTGGGTGAAGGGCATAGAGACAGTGGGTGAAGGGCATAGAGACAGTGGGTGAAGGGCATAGAGACAGTGGGTGAAGGGCATAGAGACAGTGGGTAAAGGGCATAGAGACAGTGGGTGAAGGGCATAGAGACAGTGGGTGAAGGGCATAGAGACAGTGGGTGAAGGGCATAGAGACAGTGGGTGAAGGGCATAGAGACAGTGGGTGAAGGGCATAGAGACAGTGGGTGAAGGGCATAGAGACAGTGGGTGAAGGGCATAGAGACAGTGGGTGAAGGACAAAGAGACAGTGGGTGAAGGACATAGAGACAGTGGGTGAAGGGCATAGAGACAGTGGGTGAAGGGCATAGAGACAGTGGGTGAAGGGCATAGAGACAGTGGTTGAAGGACAAAGAGACAGTGGGTGAAGGGCATAGAGACAGTGGGTGAAGGACAAAGAGACAGTGGGTGAAGGAACAAAGAGACAGTGGGTGAAGGAACAAAGAGACAGTGGGTGAAGGGCATAGAGACAGTGGGTGAAGGGCATAGAGACAGTGGGTGAAGGGCATAGAGACAGTGCGTGAAGGACAAAGAGACAGTGGGTGAAGGACAAAGAGACAGTGGGTGAAGGAACAAAGAGACAGTGGGTGAAGGGAGTAGAGACAGTGGGTGAAGGGCGTAGAGACAGTGGGTGAAGGACAAAGAAACAGTGGGTGAAGGACAAAGAAACAGTGGGTGAAGGACAAAGAGACAGTGGGTGAAGGGCATAGAGACAGTGGGTGAAGGACAAAGAGACAGTGGGTGAAGGGCATAGAGAAGAGCATAGAGACAGTGGGTGAAGGACATAGAGACAGTGGGTGAAGGACAGAGACGGTGGGTGAAGGACAGAGACGGTGGGTGAAGGGCATAGAGACAGTGGGTGAAGGGCATAGAGACAGTGGGTGAAGGGCATAGAGACAGTGGGTGAAGGACATAGAGACAGTGGGTGAAGGACAAAGAGACAGTGGGTGAAGAACATAGAGACAGTGGGTGAAGGAACAAAGAGACAGTGGGTGAAACCAAAGAGACAGTGGGTGAAGGACATAGAGACAGTGGGTGAAGGACAAAGAGACAGTGGGTGAAGAGCATAGAGACAGTGGGTGAAGAGCATAGAGACAGTGGGTGAAGAGCATAGAGACAGTGGGTGAAGAGCATAGAGACAGTGGGTGAAGGCAAAGAGACAGTGGGTGAAGGACATAGAGACAGTGGGTGAAGGACATAGAGACAGTGGGTGAAGGACAAAGAGACAGTGGGTGAAGAGCATAGAGACAGTGGGTGAAGAGCATAGAGACAGTGGGTGAAGAGCATAGAGACAGTGGGTGAAGGCAAAGAGACAGTGCAGCTGAGCGGAAGAGGTACAGGGCATCCACATTATTTTTATTGATTTTAAATCAAATATTGGGGGGATGAATCGACCTGTTCTGAATGTTGTGGGGGGACATATCTCCCCTGCCAATTACAAGCATAATTTACTTTACTTTTCTATGAACTGTGATACCTTTTCAAAAAGTGATTTATTGCCCACCTTCCCTACAGAATCGCATGCTCCATCCATGACAGTGTGGGGGTCCAGAGTGAAGCGCTGCATGGGGCCTATCGTCTACACGGCTCCCCCAGATGGTGGCTGGGGCTGGGTGGTGGCGGTCTCCTTCTTCCTGGTGGAAGTGTTCACCTACGGAGTCATCAAGAGCCTGGGCATTTTCCTCCAGGACCTGATGGGGGAGTTTGGGGAGAGCAACAGCCGAGTCTCTTGGATCATCTCCATCTGTGTCTTCGTCATGGCCTTCACTGGTGAGACTAGGGGCAGCATCAGGGTCTAGGGCTGGGGTGTTTTTGGAGAGCTGCAGGGTGTGCGGGCATTTGTTACTAGCCCAGCACTGATTGAAATAATCAGATTTATGCTAAGCTGAATCAATGCTGGGCTAGAACGACAGGCTCAGGAGCTCAAAATAAATGCTTTTAAAAGGTGACAACACTGTGATAACACTCAGCTACAAAAGGTCAGATGCTCTAAAGTGTGCTAACCAGAGATACCTGTCCCCTTTCAGCTCCTTTCGCTTCTGTGATGACCAACCGGTTTGGCTTCCAGACAGTTGTTATGATTGGTGGACTCCTCGTCTCCATAGGAACCATCGCCAGTGGCTTCACCAAATCCATCAACGAGATGTACATCACCATCGGACTCGTTGCAGGTATTAGAAACAAACACACACACAATTGATCATCACAACTGTCACAGTGCCACCAGTGTTTCACCAGTGTGCTTGTGTCCTCCTCCCTCCACAGGTCTGGGGTACTGTCTGACCTTCCTGCCCACCATTACTCTCCTGTCCCAGTACTTCTCCCACCGACGCTCCCTGGTCACAGCTGTCGCCTCCACAGGAGAGTCCTTCTCTGTGTTCGCGCTCGCCCCAGGTAAAAGGTCACAAGGGGACTTGAACACTCTGCTTACTAGCTAGCAAAGTTTATCTTAAAAAACAGCTAATGTTTCAGTTTACCAACCTTCCCATTCTCTTAATCTTCTCTCAATTGCTTTTTCATTTCACATTAACCCGCATTTAATTTTAGGAGGGATTGCAAACCCTGACCACCATTTGAAACACTCTCTCTCCTCTCTGTTCTCCCCTCTGCTCCTCAGCCTTCTCTGCTCTAAGGGACTGTATCGGCTGGCGTTACACCCTGGTGGTGATCGGAGCGCTACAGGGCATCATCATCATCTGTGGAGTTCTGCTAAGACCCATCATCATCAGACCTGGACCAGCCACGGAGAAAGAAACTGATGGACTGGCTGACAAAGAGCTGAAGGCTCTGAACACAGAGGAGGAGTACTACAGTAAGGAGAGGTTGTACACTAAGGGCAGTTCATATGTTAAGGATGGGTCTTACACACTGCAGAGGGATAGCAAGCTGGCTCATCGTTACTCCCTGAGCTCTGGAGAGTCTGTAAACTCTGAAGTTCAGTCCCTCCATCACCAGGTCCTGGAGGACGGCAGTAAGGCAGGGGAGGAGATAGAGGAGGAGGAGGCGTCTTCACAGAGGTGCTTAGGAAGCAAGGAGAAAGAGATGGAGAAGGACGAGGAGACGGAGGAGAAGGATGAGAAGCAGACACAAACACTATCCCCCCAGAAACTCCTTGACTTCTCCATGTTAAGAGAAGGCAGCTTCATCTGCTACGCTCTCTTCGGCCTTTTTGCCACATTGGGTTTCTTCGCCCCTCAGCTCTACATCATCGAGCTGAGTGTGAACCGTGGCGTGATGCGTCACCGCGCCGCCCACATGCTCTCCGCCATGGCCTTTGCCGAGATCTTCGGCCGCCTCTCCATTGGTTGGGTGCTAGGCAGGAAGCTGTTCAGAGGCAGGAAGCCCCTGGTGCTGCTGGGATGTGTAGTTCTGCTGTGCCTGGTGCTGGTGGCCTTTACCCTGGTGTGGGAGTTCTGGGGCCTGGCCGTGTGTTGTGGGTTCTATGGGTTTTTTATAGGCACCGTGTCGTCGACACATATACCCATGCTGGCAGAGGAGGATGTGGTGGGCATAGAAAGGATGTCGTCAGCTGTGGGGGTCTATGTGTTTATACAAAGTTTCGCTGGGCTGGCGGGACCACCTCTGGGAGGTAAGCGATGCATTCAAATCTCTTTTTCACAGACCTCTGTCATGTCACCTCTCTTTTGCTCTCTCTGATATGTAGCACCAGTTTTATTTTCATTGTCATCAAAGGAAAATAACACAAACTTGCTTCATTTGTGCATCATTTTAATGAATGAGTTTGTTTAACATATACAATTTATATTGTGTTCTCTCAGGTGTTCTTGTGGACCTGACTCAGAACTACGGCTCAGCGTTCTACTCCTGTGCGGTGGGTATGAGTCTAGGGGCTGTGTTCCTGGGTCTGGTACGACCAGCGAAGAGAGGCCTGCTCTGCTGCAGCACAACCAGGCCTCAGAGCATTTCGTATTATTCTGTATGTAAATCCGAGACACTACATTTACTATGATATGTTACATTTCGTACAGTATGTATTAATTTGTGGAAGTTCATCATCCATATCGTATGATATGGTACAAATTACAATTCATATTTGATGTTATGAATTTGCAAAACGTATGATATGTTACGAAATCTCGCTAGGTGGCCAGATTGCTAACATTAGCTAGCTCGCTAGCATTAGCTAGGCTAGAAGTTAGGGTTAGGGTTAAGATTTAGGGGTTAGGATAAATGGTTAAGGTTAGGGTTAGCTAAAATGGTTAGGGTTTTTACTTACAGAATAATACGAAGTGCTCTGAGACCAGGTTGTACAGCAGGAGGGGGGATCAGAACCTCCCAGAACCCATGCAGGTGGGGCCAGGGAACCCTGTACCTCAGCGAGAGGGGAAGGAGGCCCAGGACAGAGACAGTCCTCAGGACTTCCTAGAAGTTAACCTTGATTTGGACCAGAAAACGTTACTGAAAAAGGCCAACAGATCAACAATCTCTACTTGAAAAGACATCACAAAGGTCAGAAGGAAATCCCATAAGAGTCTGAACTGAAGTCTTAGTTGAAGTAGTGCTGATTGAGATAAATCAGACAAATGTTTGAATAAAGATGTAGACTGCCATGGACTATCTATCCTGTGATTTCAGATCTGGTTTTGGGTGTCTGGAGAGTGGCTCACACTGAACAAAGGAAATCCCAATCACGGCCGGTTGTGATACAGCCTGAAATCGAACCAGGGTGTCTGTAGCGACGCTGAAATGCAGTGCCTTAGACTGCTGCGCCACACGGGAGCCCATGAACATGAACACACTGTTTTGGCTCATGGTATTGTAAGAGAGGATACAAACAATATGTAGATACATGAAGTCAGCTGTGAAGAAACAATAACACCATGACATCATGTTGTATTCAATTACTTTTTAAACTTCACTTTACATTTTTTAGACAAAGCAATCACTTGGTACTAATAAAAAATAAATATCACAATAATGTGTAAAGTCATTGAAGTGCTTTGAATAGAAATGTACATTCTAGGATCTTCCTCTCATCCTAGTGTATATTCATAAATCATATACATTTCCTGATTGTGACCATTCTAGAATTTAGAGGTAAATCTGGAGATTCTATTATTTCACTTCATCCAGAATCTCCAGACACCTCCTGAGCCACTGTCTGAAGGTCTGGAAGGGCAGAGTGGGTTTGGGACAGTAGGGCTCGGAGTCTGACTAGGAGATAGTGGGCTGTCCAGGGCTAGCTGTTCCCCCCTTCTCTATCCATCGCAGCAAGGTCTGAGAGAGACGAGATATACAGTGCGTTTGGAAAGTATTCAGAACCCTTGACTTTTCCCACATTTTGTTATGTTACAGCCTTATTCAAAAATGGATGAAATTGTTTTTTTTCCCTCATCAAACTACACACAATACCCCATAATGACAAAGCAAAAACTTTTTTAAATTGATGCAAATATCACATTTACATAAGTATTCAGACCATTTACTCAGTACTTTGTTGAAGCACCTTTGGCAGCGTTTACAGCCTTGAGTCTTCTTGGGTATGACGCTACAAGCTTGGCACACCTTTGGGGAGTTTCTCCCATTCTTCTCTGCAGATCCTCTCAATCTCTGTCAGGTTGGATGGACAGCATTGCTGCACAGCTTTTTTCAGGTCTCTCCAGAGATGTTCGATCGGGTTCTGTCTGGGCCGGGCTCTGGCTGGGCCACTCAAGGACATTCAGAGACTTGTCCCAAAGCCACTCCTGCGTTATCTTGGCTGTGTGCTTAGGGTCTTTGTCCTGTTGGAAGGTGAACCGTCGCCCCAGTCTGTGGTCCTGAGCGCTTTGGAGCAGGTCTTCATCAAGGATCTCTCTGTACTTTGTGCCGTTCTTCTTTCCCTCAACCCTGGCTAGTCTCCCAGCTCTACTGCTGAAAAACATTCCCACAGCATGATGCTGCCACCATCATGCTGCTGCCACTACCATGCTTCACCATAGGGATGATGCCAGGTTTTCTCCAGATGTGACATTTGGCATTCAGACCAAAGAGTTCAATCTTGGTTTCATCAGACCAGAGAGTCTTGTTTCTCATGGTCTGAGAGTCTTTAGGTGCATTTTGGCAAACTCCAAGCGGGCTATCATGTGCCTTTTACTGAGGAGAGGCTTCCGTCTGGCCACTACCATAAAGGCCAGATTGGTGGAGTGCTGCAGAGATGGTTGTCCTTCTGGAAGAATCTCCCATCTCCACATAGGAACTCTAGAGCACTGTCAGAGTGACCATCAGGTTCTTGGTCACCTCCCTGACCAAGGCCCCCAGGCAGCTAGGAAATGTCTTCCTGGTTCCAAACGTCTTTCATTTAACCCTCATGTTGTGTTTGTTTCATGTTAATTAATTCTGTGTTAATACATATATTATCACCTTATGTTGTGTTAGATCGTTTTATCAACTTAAGTTCTTGTGAACATTACAAGTTTTGAACTTGTTTTAGCTTTTTATGACCTGTAGGCCTCATTGACCTGAGCTCATACAACTTGTTTTTGAGTAAAAAAAGCATAATGTATGGATCATTTTGATTGTAACGAATACTCAGATGAAACATATTGTGCTATTTATCACAGACTACTTTGTGTAAAAGTTTAACAAGGACTCTCTCCTCCTCATCAGTGTCATGATCAAAGATATGATCAAGAGCCTCACATACAGTATATCGTTTGGTCATTGTGCTGCCACAGAAAGAATTGTGAGCAAGGCCTCAAAAAAGCTTTATATACCAGAGCTGCAAGAAAAGTTCTATATATTATTGAAACAATGTTGCAATTGTTTGTGAGAATTCCAACAGGTGTGGTTCCCGTGGGGGAAAGATTCTATTGGGGAAAGGTTCCCGTGGGGTTGCCATGGAAGCCAAGAAGGGGAGTGAGGTGTGTGTGTGTGCTCAAAATACACATGCATGTGGGGGTCTGGGAGAGGAAGTGTGTCCATCTGATGAATTGGCATGTGCCTGAACTCTATTTTATACACTAATTGTAATGTCACCCATTCATTTATAATGACCGGTCATTTTTGAATGGGAACACCACAGGTGTAAAAAAGTTAAATAAAACACCCAAAATGTAATGAAAATCATCAAAATGTATTTTGTGTGTTCAGATGCCCTGTGTGGACAAAGTCATGGAACCTTATGACAATCAGATTAAATTAACTACAGTTTTCAGAGAGAAAACGTCCAATTCTACAGGAACACAGCAGGAGGATTAAGAATGATGGAGGCCACTGTGTTCTTGAGGACCTTCAATGCTGCAGAAATTTGTTGGTACCCTTCCCCAGATCTGTGCTTCGACACAATTCTGTCTCGGAGATCTATGGACAATTTCTTCGATCTCATGGCTTGGTTTTTGCTATGACATGCACTGTTAACTGTCAACATTTCTAAAAACCTGTTTTGCTTTGTCAATATGGGGTATTGTGTGTAGATTGCTGAGGATTTATTTTATTTGATCAATTTTAGAATAAAGCTGTAACTGTGGAAAAAGTCAAGGGGTCTGAATACTTTCCGAAGGCACTGTAGCCACTCCAGAGTCACCCCATTACACTGTAGTATGGGAAATAGACTGGCAACCAGGCTACAGAATACAGTGAATCAAAGTCGATGCAAATTACGTGCTTACCTTGTATCTGTCAGCCATTTTGAATCCGATGGCAGACCAGGCAAAGGTCCAGGGGCCGGCGGTCTGAGTGCTCCAGGTGGTTGGAACCCTGTATGACACACTGCATCCACCGAATATGTGCTCTCTCTCATGGGTGACCCTCTGGAACCAAACACAGAGGAGGGATAGGCATAAATGTAGGGGATAAGACTGAACCAATAACAATCCATTTCTAGACAGGGCCAAAGATCAGACTTATGTTCAATAGGCCACCCTCGTGATAGGAGTTCTGTAGTAGCCCTTAAACACAGAGTAGTCTCCCCGACAAGGCCTGATACATGTAACTCCTGCAGTAGAAGTTGTCGTCGTACCTGGCAAAGCTGAAAACTCCCATTCCTGCAGAAAGAAAATGTTCAGTCAATGTATAATTTTTGTTTGAGTAACATGCTGACCACACCGCCTGTGTTTGCGCGTGTGAGCGTTGCAAAATATATGTACACATTCACGTTATTCAATAATTTCATCCAAACTGCTTGTTTGGATGAAATGTCCTGCCTCTCCTCGTTGGTTTTTAGGAGCATATACCCACGTGGGTGATTGAAAGATGAACTGAGGTCCACAGTCCAGTTGGTGCTGCTAATGCAACTTAAAGTTGGTTGTCAACTGCCATATAAAATCTAAAGAAGAAGAAGAAGAAGACTGAAGAGAGATTACTAGAAACTAACTAGGTTTCCCCTTTTATTTGTGGATTAATTGTCAGAGTAGAGAACACATGATTTTGTGTGATTCAAAATCGGTCAAAATTCTACAAAAATCTAGAAAAAAAGGACCTTGTGCATTTCAGGTAAAATAAAAAACCAACGTTTATATCCCAGGACAAAGTAGCTAGCAACAACAAGCTAGCTAGCTAAATGTCCATACATTTTCATGTGTTTAGACCTGTCCCCAAATAAATATATTGGTTCAGATATATATATATTTTTTTTGATCGCGTCTGGTGTGGAAGGACAAAATCAATATGCGCGCAATAGTGCCCAGTTTAGTCAGCATATAAAGCACCACCTACTGGTATGATATAGTTAGAGTGAGAACAAGTTCAAGGAAAGCACAAGTCTCTCTGTAGTTGAATAAATGGTGATGATTTTGTCTGGATGCACACACCATGCCAGGGGGTCCCCAGGATTACATTTAAGGGAGTATTACAGATAAAAACTTTCTTTACAGCTCTGGTGCAGTTCAAGCAATGGGATAACTCCATATTATAGGAATACAACTACATTAAAGTGTGTGTGTGTTTAATTACCTTCAGTGAGAGAGGCCTTTCCAAACACAAAGTTCCAGGAATCTTTGGGGTAGAGATCTATCATGCCGAAGGCATCTTACGGTTTGCGCTTCTGAAGAAACCACAGCAAATCCCCTGAAAGAAACAATGACAACCACCTTTCATTTATTTATTATTTTTATACCCACATCGGCCAGTTGAGGGCCTCATAACACCGGAGAAACCCCCCACAAAGCGGAACCCTGGCCCATGACCCGGTGTCGTGAGCTGGTTTCTCTCACCTGCGTGGATCTGTAGGTTGTGTGAACTGCTGTTGACCCTGAAGGCACAGCCTGTGGCAGCAACGGTCACTGGAGGCAACAGCTTAACCACCAGCCAATAATAGAAGGCCTGGCAGTAGTCCCTCAACCACCTCACGTACTGGCCTGTCTCAGCCTCTGCCTCCCTAAAGGAGCCTGGGAAACAACACACATAGAGATGGATAGCTGAATAGTACCACTCAATGTTTCACCTTGCATTATTTCGGTGGAGAATCCTCTCCCATATAGCTCTGTGGCACACCAACTGTAAAATGTTGTCCTCTATTGGTTTCAATGGAACATGCTGGTGTTTGTACTCTAGCCCCGAATGCTGTTTGTGTGGTCTTTGCACCTGACTCAGAAGGAAATAAAAAGTATGAGATGCACTGGTAGTGTATGCCCTATTTGTGGTTCTTGTTCTGAGCACAGTGGCAAACTAGGTGCATGCACGCCTCTTTGCAAGAGGTTCAAGTCGTGCATGCTCTGTATTGGTTGCTACACTGCCTTTAACTGTGGCAGTTCAAAGATTCTATCTTTCATGACCTTTAGCTTTAGTTGAATCCATGTAGCTGCTCCCTTAACTCTGATTACTTACAGTAGCTGATGTGTGTGGCTCAACAGTAGTGGTCAGCTCAATCACACACAAATGAGTTTGTTGTCCATGGTGCACCAGCTATTGGCATCTGAATGATTCACTGTTATTTTCAGAGGATTTTGCCACTGCAGAGAAACTGTATCTCTGTAAAAAGTATTAATAGGCCATAGAGCTTGAGAGACGGCTAAAACAGAAAGAGTGTGGACCCACCTACCGATGATCTGTAGGTAGATAGTACTGTGACCCTTGATGGGTTTGCTGGGGTAGGGGTTGCTATAGAAACTCTGGAAGTCCTGTGGCTCCTATGGGTGCGAGTGGATCCAGTCCGAGTCAGAGTGCACAGTGATGGGCCGGAACAAGGACCCATCCCCCAGGCAGAGACACTCCTCCAGGAGCCTCCACTCTTCTCGACTGTACTTATGGTAGCGATCAGTCAGGTCACAGCGGCTGGACACCAGGGCTGTGCGAAGTGTCTCTGCGGGGTGCTGGATCAACTGCATCTGTGGAGCAGTCAGGGGAAGGTCAGGAGAATGTGACATACGGTGAGGTAAGAGTATGATGAAGTTGCCCAAAAGGCCTAGACACTGTAGCTCCCTCCTAATGGTATTGGTTAAAGTTTAATATCTGTACCTTGGGGCATCTTCCAGAGCCTTGTATGGCACAGGGACAGGTGAGAATAAGACTGCATTTATACAGGTTAGACAAAGTTTATGGTTGGGGCTGAGGCAAAATAAACTAAAAGCCTCCTGACATTCTTAATAAATATAGCATATTTGCTTTTTGTATGATGTCTTTAAGGTAAAGGACAAGTTTACAAATGAGGATTGTTTAAATAGTCCCTATAGTTCCATACCTGGTGGAGGAATAAAAATAACTTCTAATGCCTCTTCATGCAACCACCAGTAGCATCCATTATTTTCATTCACAGGTAGATAGGATTACAGAGCATAACACTAGGGACCACACAATGCAGGCACATTCTGTTCCCATATAAAGTTAGAAAAATAACTTTCATCACAATAATGGAATTTCATAGAAAATATAAATATTTGTAGAACTAAAAGGTTGTTTACCTGCGACAAGTTAACAGGGTAACTGCCTCTCTTATATGCAACATGTAGCCTACTGTAGAGCTTGCAGATGCGCATTCGGTCGGTTTCAGGTTATTGGATCGTTACGTCATCAAACGTCACGTAAACACTTTCAGCTGGGTCTTTTTGCTAGCAGCAGAACACTCGCTAGCTTGATCAGATTCGTAGTATTGTATTCTTTCTGATCTGTCATCTCACCAATACCGAATGATAGTTTGACTGCTATCGGATATTACCAAAACTCGAGTTAAATTGACAGATTGGAGGAATCTCTCGATTGTTTCGTTATACGTTTAGCTGGTTAGCTAGCTAAAGTAGCTTATAGCTAGATAGTTTATAACGTCGGAAAGAGACGATGAGACGTTAAACGAGAAGTAACTTGTTTACTGACATAATCTGCATACATACTAGGATAGTGACAGTTAATGCTAAATTATCAAGACTAACCAGTCAAGGGTTGTTTCCTTGCTAACCAAAGAAGCTGTTCAACAAGCTAACAACCAGATAAGATCAGAATGCCCTGACTGGTCGTGCGGGGAAAGCTCTGCTGTACGTACGAAAATAGATTTTTGCTCGACCAAAAGTTGTGAGGGAGAGGAGTCGTTCCTTTACATCCGAACGTGCTCAGAGTCTTCTTTGTAACCAAAACAACCCACTGACAATCGTCTGCCAAATGTTGACGGAAAACAGGTGAGTGTTTTTCTTACAAAAATACCTTATTTGTATTTAATAAGGATCCTCATTAAATGTGTTCCCTCAGGCCACTACTCTACAACCACATATATACAATGCAAAATCCATGTGTGTGTGTCTCTTCCGTCCCTGCTGTTCCACAAGGTGTATATTTGTATTTAAAAAAATAATAATCAGATTCTACTACTTGCATCAGTTAGCTGATGTTGAATAGAGTTCCATGTAGCCATGACACTATTTAGTAATGTGCGTCTCTCATAATCTGTTCTGGACTTGGAAGAGACCTCTGGTGGCATGTCTTGTGGGGTATGCATGGGTGTCCAAGCTGTGTGCTAGTAGTTTAAACAGACACCTATGTGCATTCAGCATGTCAACACTTCTTACAAAAACAAGTAATGATGAAGTCAATCTCTCCTCTACTTTGAGCCATAAGAGATTGACATGCATATTATTGTTAGCTCTCCGTGTACATTTAAGGGTCAACTGTGCTGCTCTGTTCTGAGCCAATTGTAATTTTCTTAAGACCCTCTTTGAGGCACCTCACCACATGACTGGACAGTAGTACAGGTGCGACAAAACTAGGGCCTGTAGGACCTGCCTTGTTGATAGTGTTGTAAAGAAGGCAGAGCAGCACTTTATTATGGACAGACTTCTCCCCACCTTAGCTACTGTGGAATCAAGATGTTTTGACCATGACAGTGACAATCCAGGGTTACTCTAAGAAGTTTATTCACCTCAACTTGCTACATTTTTACGTTATTCATTACAATATTTAGTTGAGGTTTATGGTTTAGCGAATTATTTATCCCAAATACAATACTTTTAAATGTTTTTAATATTTAGGACTTTTGCCATTCATTCTGACTGCAGCTCTTTTTTAAGTCTTGAATTGATTTCACTTGCTGTAGTAGCTGATGTGTATAGTGTTGAGTCATCCGCATACATACACATTGGCTTTACTCAAAGCCAATGAATGGCATGTCATTACTAAACATTGAAAAATGTAAGGGGCCTAGACAGTTGCTCTGGGGAATGCCTGATTCTACCTGGATTATGTTGGAGAGGCTTCCATTAAAGAACACACTCTGTGTTCTGTTAGACAGGTAATCCTTTATCCACAATATAGCAGGTGTGTAAAGCCATATCACATACCTTTTTCCTGCAGCAGACTGATCGATAATGTCAAAAGCTGCACTGAAGTCTAACAAAACAACTCCCACAATCTTTTTATAATCACTTTATCTCCCTCCAGGCCTGAGGGCACACACTTTCTTGTAGGCTTAGATTGAAGATATGGCAAATCGGAGTGGCAATATCGTCTGCTATTATCCTTAGTAAATTTCCATCGAAGTTGTCAGACCCAGGTGGCTTGTCATTGTTGCTAGACAACAGTAATTTTGTTCACATTTTCAAATTACAATGCTTGTCTTTCATATTTTGATCAGTTGTACTTGGGTGTTTAGGGTCAGTGTTTGTTGCTGGCATGTCATGACTAAGTTAGCTAATCTTGCCAATTAAAAAAATCATTAAAGTAGTTGGCAATATCAGTTGGTTTTGTGATGAATGAGCCATCTGATTCAATGAATGATGGAGCGGAGTTTCCTTTTTGCCCAATATTTAATTGAAGGTACTCCAAAGTTGTTTTACTATCATTATTTATATAATTAATCTTTGTTTTATAGTATAGTTATTGAAGTACCATTAACCTCGGTGGCCAGTGTTACATTTGTTAATGTTTCAAGTAGGCTAATTGATCTCTCCGCATATCAGTTTAACTTGAACAATATTTCACATGGTTGTTTTCTTCCCAGATAAGTTGTAATACTCATGGCTGAAAATTTGAGCACATGCCTGCTCCTATAACTTAAAATGCTGTGGCTGAGAGCCTCTCTCTCTCCCACACACACACATTGCATTCGGAAAGTATTCAGACCTCTTGACTTTTTCCACATTTTGTTACGTTACAGCCTTATTCTAAAATGGATTAAATATTTGTTTCCCCTTAATCTGCGCACACTACCCCATAATGACAAAGCAAAAACAGATTGATAATTCTTTGCAAATGTATTACAAATCAAAAACTGAAATATCACATTTATGTACAGTACCAGTCAAAGGTTTGGACACACCTACTCATTCAAGGGGTTCTTTGTTTTTACTATTTTCTACGTTGTATGTAGAATAATAGTGAAGACAACAAAACTATGAAATAACACACATGGAATCATGTAGTAACCAAAAAAGTGTTAATTAAATCAAAATATATTTTATATTTGAGATTCTTCAAAGTAACCACCCTTTGCACACTCTTGGCATTCCAAATAATATACAATTTTATTAGTCACATACACATGGTTATTTTTACATTTATTTTACCTTTATTTAACTAGGCAAGTCAGTTAAGAACAAATTCTTATTTTCAATGACAGCCTTAACCGCCTTGTTCAGGGGCAAAACGACAGATTTGTACCTTGTCAGCTTGGGGATTTGAACTTGCAACCTTTCGGCTACTAGTCCAACACTCTAACCACTGCTGTTAGCCGATGTTATTGTGAGTGTAGCGAAGTGCTTGTGCGTCTAGTTCCGACAGTGCAGCAATATCTAACATGTAATCTAACAATTCCACAACAACTACCTAATACACACAAATCTAAGTAAAGGAATGGAATGAGAATATATACATAGATATATGGATGAGCAATGACAGAGTGGCATAGACAAGATGGTATAAAATACATTACTCATCTCATGTATATACTGTAAGATATTATTATTATTATTAAAATGACTAGTGATCCATTTTATTAAAGTGGTCAATGAGTTTGTATGTAGGCAGCAGCCTCTCTGTGTTTAGTGATTGTTGTTTCAGTCTGATGGCCTTGAGATATAAGCTGTTTTTCAGTCTCTTGGTCCCAGCTTTGATTGTACTGACCTCACCTTCTGGATGGAAGTGCGGGGTGAACAGACACTGGCTCGAGTGGTTGTTGTCCTGGATGATCTTTTTGGCCTTCCTGTGACATCAGGTGCTGTAGGTGTCCTGGAGGGCAGACCGCACCACCCTCTGGAGAGACTTGCGGTTGTGGGTGGTGCAGTTGCCGTACTCAGTAGTGATACAGCCCGTAAGGATGCTCTAAATTGTGCATCTGAAAGTTTGTGGGTTTTAGGTGTCCTTTAGTAGTGGTTTCTTTGCAGCAATTCGACCATGAAGGCCTGATTCACGCAGTCTCCTCCGAAAAGTTGATGTTGAGATGTGTCTAATTGAAGTCTGAAGCATTTATTTGGGCTGCAATCTGAGGTGTAGTTAACTATAATGAACTTATCCTCTGAGCAGAGGTAACTCTGGGTCTTCCTTTCCTGTGGCGGTCCTCATGAGAGCCAGTTTCATCATAGCGCTTGATGCTTTTTGCGACTGCACTTGAAGACACTTTCAAAGTTCTTAAAATGTTCCACATTGACTGACCTTCATGTCTTAAACTAATGATGGACTGTTGTTTCTCTTTGATTATTTGAGCTGTTCTTGCCATAATATGGACTTGGTCTTTTACCAAATAGGGCTATCTTCTGTATACCACCCGTTAGTGACACACCGATATTACATTTTTGACCGATATCTGATATTTTCCTTAGCAAAAAAAAACGAAACCGATAACACACATATGGACACAGCTGTCTAAGGCACTGCAGTCCCTGGTTCAAATCCAGGCTGTATCACATCTGGCCGTGATTGGGAGTCCCATAGGGCGGCACACAATTGGTTATTTTGTTGGCATTTACTTATGCCCCCATTACCTGTAAAACAATCAACCTATTTCTTTCACTTACTTGCTGTGCTATTTTGTTGTTCATTTGTTCAGTCGTTTCATTCTCAACCAGGATTTAATCATGCATGTCAAGCAGTGAAGTTTCAGCTCTGTCTGTCCGTTGCGCCTCTTCCTCAGTGCGCACTGTCACTGTCCGTTTCCATCTTGTCCAGCTGCGAATGTAGCATTTCACGGAAACTCTGTTTCTTGTCTGCATTGAAGTAGCGGTCCTTGTACATAGCATCGAACATGGTGGCGACACAGTAAAGAGAGAATTCCACCGAATCACTTGTTCACAGTCTGAGTGGGCAGTTTTTTCGCTGGGGCAAACTTTTGTCAAGGGCAACTGTTTCATTCGCCAATTAGGGCCAGTAGGAACATCCACCTTGTCTGGAAAAGGGGCCATCTTCACTCCATAGAAACTAGCCAGCACTAACGTCGCACACTAGCTGCTAGCTAACTGGTTAGCTTAACATTGGCAAAGTCAGAATGGGCATGCGCACTCCACTGTTGTGACAGAATCGGTGGCGTTAGAATTAGGAATTAGAATACTACACTGAACAAAAATATAAATCAACATGTAAAGTGTTTATTTCATCAGCTAAAAAAAAAGATCCCAGAAATGTTCCATACACACATAAAGCTGATCTCAAATGTTGTGCACATTTGTTTATATCCCTGTCAGTTTTTGTTGAGCAGGTGTTTCAATGCCATGAGTCAGTTGTTTGAATGGAGCTAGCTAGTGTATTCATGTTTCCAAGTTTCAACCATGTTCTCAAATGCCATTGAAATGGCAGCAGTGGTATGACAACCAGCATATTCCTGAGCATGCAATATGACTTTCCTCCGTACGAAATCCTCAACGACCCACTGTGCTGTCAGACTCCGCATGCTCATGGGGCTGATAACGCTGGTCCAAATGTCAGTCGTGAAACTAATAGCAGTGACACCTATTACTGTGCAACTACAGTAGGGCAACATCTGAAAAATAGTACCAACATTTAAACAGTTTAAAAGTCTACCGGTGCTCGACCAGTTGGCGAAAGCCAACATCACCCACGACAGAGAACGGCAATGAATTCCATTATCTTGGCTTTAATAGATTTCGCCTTGGAGTTGTCTCTCTGAAATGTTCTTACTCTTTCAAATGACTGCTTGATCCACACAGCAGATGTGGGCTAGGTTAGGAATGCTGTGTTACACGTGTAGTGCAACATTTTAAGTGGCATCATTATGTCATGTACCTACCTACGTTATATACAAAGATGTTCTCATCTATCTGTGTTATATAGGTATGCACGTCAGCTTTGACATCGTTTTTTCACATCGGCATTAAACTAGACATCGGGCCGATACCGATGTTGGCATTTTTAACTTATATCTGTCATTTCCGATATGTTCACCGATATATCGTGCATTCCTACCATCCATACCTTATCACAACACAACTGATTGGCTCAAACACATTAAGAAGGAAAGAAATTCAACAAATTAACTTTTAACAAGGCACACCTACCTGTTAATTGAAATGCATTCCAGGTGACTACCTCATGAAGCTGGTTGAGAGAGTGCAAATAGTGCGAAACGCTGTTATCAATGCAAAGGGTGGCTACTTTGAAGAGTCTCAAAATATATTTTGATTTGTTTAACACTTTTTGGGGGGGTTACTACATTATTCCATATGTGTTATTTCATAGTTTTGATGTCTTAGTAAAAATAAAAACCCTTCAATGAGCAGGTGTCCAACCTTTTGACTGGTACTGTAAGTATTCAGACCCTTTACTCAGTACTTTGTTGAAGCACCGTTGGCAGCGATTACACCTTTGAGTCTTCTTGGGTATGATGCTACAAGCTTGGCACACTTGTATTTGGGTAGTTTCTCCAATTCCTCTCTACAGATCCTCTCAAGCTCTGTCAGGTTGAATGGGGAGCGTCGATGCACAGCTATTTTCAGGTGTCTCCAGAGAAGTTCGATCGGGTTCAAGTCCGGGCTCTGGCTGGGCCACTGTTACGAATCCCTTTTGGCCCGACAGTCTAGGGGGGATGGTAATGAAATCTACCGTCAAACTCAAGGTTTATTTGAAAACACACGGTAATGGGGGGAAGCAGGAAAATGGGCTGAGCTGGACCCAAGGAAAGAAACAATAAGTATTCAAAAACACCCCTAAGCTAGACTAGCCTATTTCAACAACAGCTAACTAACTAACCAAAAATACAGTGGGTGGTCCGCCCAGTTCTAACTAGTGTATTTAAGTCTACCTACGGGTAGTGTATGCCCATGGGCGACTTGTCTTGGTTTCCCCTTTTCCCACCAGCAAACAAACGCAAACACCATAACCAAAAACAATACTCACAGGTGAGGACAAAGTGCTATGGAGGTGCTCAAACAAAAGAGAGGTTAATACACAAAGAGAGCGTGAAACACAGAGACCTACAGACATGGCATTTACAGAGAGATTGAGCTCCAGAGCAAACTACTGACAGGGTTTTTAAACCAAGGGAAAGGAACTGTGATTGGGTAGGAAACAGGAGGAGGTGTGTCTTCTGATTGATGATGATTGGATTGGTGACTTGATTGGGGAGTGATGATTTTCACCTTTGAGGGGAGAAGGAGAGAAAAGAACACAGGATACACACACACACAGGATACAGGTATCCGTAACAGCCACTCAAGGACATTATCACCTTTAAGTGCCTTTTGGTAAACTCCAAGCGGGCTGTCATGTGCCTTTTACTGAGGAGTGGCTTCCATCTGGCCACTCTACCATAAAGGCCGGATTGGTGGAGTGCTGCAGAGATGATTGTCCTTCTGAAAGGATCTCCCATCTCCACAGTGGAACTCTGGAGCTTTGTCAGTGACCATCCGGTTGTTGGTCACCTCCCTGACGGGCGGCCAGTTCTAGGGAAAAACACCTGGAATTTTGATTTAATCAATTTTAGAATAAGGCTGTAACGTAACAAAATGAGGAAAAAGTTTAGGTCTGAATACTTTCTGAATGCACTGTACACCCACTTTCTCAATATAGGCCTAATAAAATATGCCATTTAATAGAAGCTTTTATCCAAAGCAACTTACTGTATACATGTTATGTATGAGGGGCCCCAGCAGGAATCGAACTCAGTCCTTGGTATTGCAAGCACCATGCCCTATTGACTGAGCAACACAGGCACAAACTCACTTCCTCCCTCCCTGGCCTCTCTGTCACTGTGTACAGGAAGCGGCGGCGGGGTGGAGACAATGAGGGGGACCAGCTGGCGAAAAGGTCAGGAGGGGGACAGGAGGGTCACGCCCTGGTGTCCAAGCTGGGCCAAGACGTCTGGGACTCTGAGGTGACAGGACACACACACTTGTGATGGTTTGTGCAAAAAGTATTTTCTGTAAGTCATTCCTGTTTTCTCTCTCTGTTCCAGTCGTCCGGCAGTGACAGCAGTAGTGGTATCAGTAGTCCTGAGAGGGCAGGGGGAGGAGCCAGCACCAGCACATGTACACAGAGCCAGAAGAACTGCACTTCCCAGGGTCTCCTCAGTCCCTCGCAAGAAGACCCTTCAATTTCCTCGTTGAGTCTCTATGGCGGCAGCACTCCCTATGACCACATCAACAGTGTTCTGAGGGAGGCCCATTTCAGCAGTCTGCAGACCAGAGGTCAACCAGGATCTACGTGACCTCAACTCACCCCTGACCCATCACTCCTGACCCCCGTTGCCCCAACTGGGCAGGGTCGGTTCAGGTAGAAGTTGCCCGTAGGCTCAAATCTAGAATCAACTTTAGTCAGATTTGTGTCTAGGAGCAACTTCAACCTATTGTCATCCATGACGTGGCAGATGAGGATATACATCCTTTGGGCTCTGGGCCAAATCCATACCATCGTCCCTGTGCCGTACATCTTACATACATGAAGCACACCTACATATCCAATGGCCCGCCCACTGTGGTACTACTATATGCAGTATGTATGTACTCCAGCACTTTACTGAGGGGGTCTACTGCTCTGTGCTAGTCTCCTTAAATGAGTGACTTCTTGTTGGACATTAACATCACCACTGGTGCTATCTACTGACGGACATTTGTAGGAGTGTCTAAAGTGCTTGCTGTATCCTAATTAATAAAGAGAAGCACTTTATTCTGCCTGTTTTTTGTCCAGGCCAATACTCATCATGCTGTTTTGTTTGCAAAGCTGAGTGTGAGTTGGTGTTGATTAGTCACTGTGGTTACCTTCATCCTCCCACCACAAAAAAATGAGGGGACCATGATTACTCACTTGCACAGAAGTATTTTTTCTGTGACAACAGGCCACATTCTCCATTGTTCAGAATGTTCCAATGGAAATGAGCTTTTTGTTTCTCCCGTTCTTGATAGAGGAAACTGTTGAGTGTGAAAAACTCAGCATCATTGCAGTTCTTGACACAAACCGGTGCACCTGACACCTTCTACCATACCCCGTTCAAAGGCACTTAAATCTTTTGTCTTGCCCATTCACCCTCAATGGCACACATACACAATCCATGTCTCAAGGCTTAAAAATCCTTCTTTAACCTCTCCTCCCCTTCATCTACACTGATTTAACAGGTAACATCAATAAGGGATCATAGTTTTCACCTTGTCAGTCTGTCATGGAACGAGCAGGTGTTAATGTTTTGTACACTCAGCGTACTTGTTAGGTAATGACATCTGTGCTGCTCATGACTACCAAATGTTATGTATTAGAATTGTATCTTACAATACCATTCGAATAACTTGAGTTGTACTTTTGTAATGTTAGTTAACCTGACCCAGAATTCCAGACAAACTGACCTTCAACTAAACAGCCTCTGGTAGAACACAAAAAAAGCAAGGGTTTTTATAAGATACAGGACTGCATTGCAAGAATGTGTAAGATACTAACCCCGGCCCACTTCCATTTAAAACATACCAAATTCCATGTATTTTCCAATAGAGAGAGTCAGGGAGATGTTTTCCCACTAGTCTTTAGGAGTCACTAGGTAGAAGTCTGCCTAAATGATTGACGCCACCTTTGAGCTGCTCTCATGTCTTAATTAAGCATGACTAATGCTGCCTTGGCTCGCTGTTGGTTAAAGCTACTGGTCTATGCAATTTAACCACTATTTAAACGGACTGCTTTTCAATAGTGTTTTATTTGTCCTTTTCATTTTCCACATTCTTGTTAATTTGGCAATAGTTAACATAGTAAAGTGCATCTGGAACATCTTCAAAAGGCCACATGAAAAGTAAGCATGGTCTCTTGAGCAAAATCAACAAAGTATCTCAATTATATAACTTTACACACCGAACATTGTTTTCATGGAAAGAGACACTCGTACACATGAATGTATTGTTCTTATCTGCTTGAAAAATGATATGTACACATTTAACAGTAACAATGTGCCCATATAAATTACGCTTTGTTTGTTCTTGAAAACTACCACTGCACAGACATTGTAGGCCTAAACAAACCAACGTGTCCCTAACAACAAGAGGATAATTACAGAACAGTTGAGACAACATATACTGCTGCAGGCATTGAGGTGGACTTGGGGTATTGAAAACAGTATGGGTAGTAATGGATAATGAAACCTTAACATTATAGTACAACAGACATGATGCCACAAGAACACAGATTTCCACACATAACTATGGAATGTTTACCAACTAACTCAAAGATCAAAACTAGTCCCTCATCTCTGCAAAAGGTTATTGAAAACCTTCAACATAGAGGTCAACTGGCTGATGTTTGATTGGATATTCCCCTAAATCTGCTCTCCACTCAAGGTGGAAAAGGCTTGAATGACTTCCATCAGGAGATGTAGATTACTGTATGTAAGTCCTAGGATGTAGGTTACAGTTTGTGGCCTGGGACGTAAATTACTCTGTCATTCGTGGGACGGCTAATCTGTGCACCTTACACCTCCCATGCCACACGCATGCCTAAACCAGCCTCACATGCCAAATCCAGTGTCATTAAGTCTGTTTGCCAATGTGTGTGTAAAACTGGATCTGTGTGTAGTAGAATCATCTGGAATTAGGTAGATCAGCCTTTCCTTACACAGACAAACGAAACACATGACCAGCATTACACGTAGCAGGTACAGTAGGCGTCAAGATTGAGAACATGATTCTCAACACACCACAGACAGACATCCATCCTAAGACTCAGTCTCAGACAGCCGGTCCTGGCATATCTCTAAAGGCAATTTGGCTGCTCCCCCTCCAAACACCTCCACATCACTGTCCAGCCAGGACACCACGTTCCCGGGGGTATAGGAGGAACAGTTGGCCATGGTAAGGATGTCGGCTGGCTTCAGGACCTTGTCCCAGATGTTAACCTGGCTCAGCTCACCCACAAAGGCCTGTGTGGCGTCAAAGCGCCCGCCCACCATGTCCTGTTGAGGCCATAAACAACAGGCCTCGTTAAAAACAACAACATATCACTGTGTGGACTGCCAGGCTGAGCCAGACAAACTTGACCTGTCTGGTCTCTACTTTATTCGCTCTAAAAAAAAATGTTAATTTATTTTCTCATGTAACTGATCTTTAGGATTTCTGTTAGCGATGGGGCCTTTCAAATTTGGTCTACACTCTAGAGCCTATAGCTCAGTACTCATGGCCATGGCTAAGAACCTGTACCATTCAAATCTGAAAACCTGATGTGCTTTTGTAAACCAAGAGTAAAATAGGCTAAATATTTCCCATTCAAATATGTAAATGTGTATCCTACAGATAAGGGGCGCTAGTCAGCAGACTCACTTGTTCCTGCCCCAGTATGATGGCTCCTCCAGGCTTGATGCGGTGCCAGGGAGCCAGGTTATCCCCTGCCCCCAGCTTCTGACCATCCTGGTAGGCTTCCCATAGACCATCCCTGGTGGTCCAGGTGATACAGATGTGTTGCCACCTCCCATCACGCACTGATAAAGGTAGCTGAGCCACCTGGACAGGTAACATAGGAGAGGAGTGTAAGGTAGGTACAGATGCTTACAAACAGAAAGGAGAAATACACATTAGATTGAGGAAGGTTAGGATTTGGTAAAGCTGGTAAAAAAAATAAAAATCAGCAACCTCATTAAAGCCAGATCTAATTTAAAACAAAGACTCCTGTCAATAACGGTAAGCTCTCCCACAGATCAGCGATACTGAGAATCACTGAGTCATTTAGAGTGCCCTTACCTTGTCATTGATGAGCAGCTCTATGGGGTTGTTGCCCCACTCCATGAGGACAATCTCATTGGCCTGTCCTGGCACCCCATAGGAGAAGGGGGTGCCTATGCCAGGGCCGGCGCTGGACCGCAGCCACATGCACAGAGTGAAAGAGTACATCTCAGGAAGGCTCTTGGCCATGCGGCCGTACAGATAGTTCGTACGCAGGGGGAGGACCAGCTTAAACTGCTCGGGGGACTTGAACCCACTGCCACCTACAGAGAGAATAATGGGAGAGTTGTCTATGAAGTCACTTATACACAAATTACGAGAACAAAATGAACATTTGTCAGATTTGATCTAAAGCCTCAGTTGTTTACTGCAGTGGGGTACAGTATGTGAGTGGCAGTAATTGGGTCAGTTAGTGGGATAGTTGATAGAATGAATGACTCATTGTGTTTACAATGTGTGAGTCTCCCGGTTTGTGCTGCAGGTGTGTACTACTGTCATCGGATTGTGTACACAGACATATGTTTGTGCGTACGTGAGTATGTCTGTATGCGTCTGTCATATCTTTCCTTTTCCAGTGATTTACCTTTCTCCAGCTCATTGATCCTGGTCAGCAGGGAGTTGAGGGTGCTCTCTGTCTTCTGCCTGTGGGCTGTGGTCTCGTTGTAGAGCAGAGACTTCTCTTCCTCCAGGTTGTTGACCTTACTGAGCAGCTGTTTTTCCAGGTCTCCCAGCCTGTGCTGCAGCAGGTCTCGCAGCTCGCTGGGGAACAACGCTCCCGACATGTTTGCTCTCTGCTGCTGCTGCTGCGGGGACAAGATGGAGACGTCATTAGACAATTAAATAAGTGGAGACAATACAAGATGGTCACAGACAAATAGTGGAGGTTAACGCAGACAGTCTGTGGAGGTTGATAGACCAGGTCAATTTGTATTGAGGTCTGAGATGCGCTGCTTCCCGTCTCTTATGTTTGTCACCTATTTAATGGGTGTAATTTTCAAAGATCATTGGCTGAGTGGAAATCGGCTACACTGTGTGTAGGCCAGTATGTTATCAGAAGGCCTAGGAGTTGTTTTCCTGGCCACATGACTCTGGCCCCTTATTGTAAATCATGGAGAACATTGGGTCTCTCCAATTGTTTCACCAGTTTCCAAAGCCTGTTAATGCATAATGAGCTTAAACACCATCTACTGTGTGGTTTAGCTTGATACCGTCATGCGTTTGTTTCCCAATGTACTTTTACTGCATGACCTAATGGGGATTACCTGTGGTTCAGGAAGCTCTAAACTAACAGATGGTACTACACCTACACAAGCTAGGATTGGATTTACTGAACTTGTGTTTCGATCTGGAATGAAACAGCTCTGCAAGAGACCTACATATCCCAAGAAACACATTATATCCTTGGTCATTTGAATGAGCTGCTTTTATTAAGAGCTGATGCATTTGTTGAGTAAGGTGACATAGGGAACTTAATCACTGGAAGGTAAAGGAGATAAAATGTTAATCCATTTAGGGTATGCCTCCACATGGTGGCAAAAATAGAATATTATAGGCCACAGGCCAAAATGGGAGAAAATTTAATGGCCACAAAGTTGACCACAGCAACAGGTGTTCACTTTGGACTCAATTACTTAATAAGCAGACAATCATGCAAGGGGCAACAACTTTAAACATTAGGCCTATTTCAGATGCCAAAGAGTAATTTATGGTTACTGTCCCGTGTCTTACCTCTAGGTTCTCCAGTCGGTCTTTCAGACTCTGCATGGTCTTACCGAGGTTGTCGATTGTATCATTGGGATCTCTGGGTAAATCTCCCATTGTGTTCTGATTATTTTTGTTTTTACTCCAAGATCCACCACTTTCATACTTCCCTTCCTCGGAGGCTGACTCGCAGAGGGAGAGCTTGGTGGTCAGCTCGTTTATGGTCCCAAGTTGGTTGACTATCGTCTCTTTCTGTTGGAGAACCGTTTCACGGAGCTGCATGACTGTGTTCCTCAACACTTCCTCCTGAGCTGCCGTGTTTGGTTCGGGAACTACCGGGACCAAACAAGTGTCCGCGCCAACCGTCATGGATCGGCATAGGAACCGGGCTCCCGTATCCGGATTGTCATCCTGTCCACGCACAAGCTTCTCATAGCCCAGTCCCAGTGCGTAAAAACACAACAATCTCAAAAGAGATAACATACCAGGGCAGTATTTTGGTCGTTAATCTTTAGTGAAATAACGGGTGGCGCCTAACCGATTATTATGCCTTTCAAATCCGGTGCGTAAAACACGCCGAGAAAGCGGTAATCTACTCGGAATACCATAGTCAATCTCGAATTAAACGATATATATTGTTTCAAAACGTTATCATTCCATACAAAGTACAATTTTGACAAGTAAAATTTAGGCGATGGTAAAACCACATGAGTCTGGGTTAACGCTCAAAGTTTCCATGCCTTCAATCCGCATTTAATGGTGCTTTAAGGACAGCGACCATGAGTTAAGAAGATTACTGTCTGATGTATGGCGCGATTGGATTGGTTGTAGTATGTTGCCATAACTACAGTCCGTATAGGTAGGTTCTGTATGATGGACAAGTCATTTTTGAGTTGTATCTAACTGGTACTGTATGATCATTGACCAATCAATTGAAATAGATGCTATAACAATGTCCAATATTCCATATCTTTATAAAAACTACAGTATTAAATAAATTAGGGAAAGGCTTCACACATGGTTCAGATCCAACAAGGTAGGTGGGATTTCCACTAGATAGCCAATTTTGACTTCGTGGCTCAGCTATATCGTAAAAATTCATTAAAACATAAATGAGCTTTATGGTCTTAATTTAAGGTTAGGCATAAGGCTACCAGTGTGGTTAAGGTTAGGGTTTAATGTTAGGTTGAAAATCAAAGTTTGAGAAGAGAAATTGTAGAAATAGGCAGGCATTATACATTTGTGGCTGTGGTAACTAGTGAGCACTCTGACACCACCAATGGAAAGATCCAGAACCGCCTGGCATGATATACTAGACACTGAAAGGAAGATGATGGAAAGGAGGAGAGCAAAGTTGATGGAATGATGAAAATGGAGGTGAGTAGAGTTGACAAGGAAACAGATGTCTAACAGGACCAAATAAGGATATCAATTGTTGCTGTTTTATCATTGCCATCATGCACACCGATTAAGTCAGCCTGCCCTGGTCTCAAAGACATAGTACATGTAAATCCGGGACACTCAAATTAGTAAGATTTGTTACAGTTTGGTATGGTGAAATAAGACGGAAGGTTTCTTAAGGCAAAAACGGAGGGAGGTTGGTTGGGCATATAACGCTACTACTTAGCATGTTGTTAGCTAACCCTTTCCCTAACCTTAACTGCAACCCAACTCATAACCTTATCCCTAACCCGAGCATAGAAAACGTTAGCCAGCTAGATAATGTTAGCCACCTAGGTAACGTTACCCACAACAAATTGGAATCATATCATACATTTTGAAAATTGGTAACATATTCTACGTCTTGCGAATTCGTAACATATTGTATTACTTCCAAATCCGTAACATATATGAATTGTAAATCTTAACATATCATACGAAATGGGTGATGGACATCCACAAATTAATACGTAACATATACTAAAAGGAGTGTCTCGAATTTACATACAGAACAATATAAAATGCTCTGAGACCAGGTTGGCCCTAAGAACACTTGGTGTCAACCAATGTTCATGATAAAGGATGTGCAGGTAAACAATTAGTAGCATCACCTTCGTGGTCTGACTGAAATCTGGAAGACAGTAGCATCTAAACAGCAGGCGAGATGAGCACTGAGAGGAAGACGGGAAGCTCTGTACCACAGTGGGGTTGGCTTTTGATATGGCATCGAAAACGGTCACTTAACAGCCAATTAGTGATTTGTGACACAGTTCGGTATACTGACACAGGGGTGCAAAGCTCAGCTGGTGAAAATATAATCTATTTGTGTGTGTGCGTGTATACAGTACCGGTCAAGGGTTTTTCTTTATTTTCTACATTGTAGAATAGTGAAGACATCAACTGAAATAACACATAGTAGTACCCAAAAAAGTGTTAAACAAATCAAAATATAGTTTATAGCTTCGGAAACTATTGGCATTCTCTCAACCAGCTCCAATGAGGTTGTCACCTGGAAAGCAATTATGTTAAAAGGTGTGCCTTGTTAAAAGTTCATTTGTGGAATTCCTTTCTTATTTTACTAGGCAAGTCAGTTAAGAACAAATTCTTATTTTCAATGACGGCCTAGGAACAGTGTGTTAACTGCCTGTTCAGGGGCAGAACGAAAGATTTGTACCATGTCAGCTCGGGGATTTGAACTTGCAACCTTCCGGTTACTAGTCCAACGCTCTAAGCACTAGGCTACCCTGCCACTCCTTCTTAATGCATTTGAGCCAATCAGTTGTGACAAGGTAGGGGTGGTATACATAAGATAGCCCTATTTGATAAAAGACCAAGTCCATATTATGGCAAGAACAGCTCAAATAAGCAAAGAGAAACAACAGTCAATTATTACTTTAAGACATGAAGGTCAGTCAATCAGGAACATTTCAAGAACTTTGAAAGTTTCTTCAAGTGCAGTTGCAAAAACCATCAATCGCTATGACGACACTGGCTCTCATGAGAATCGCCACAGGAAATAAATGCTTCACAGAGTTCAAGTAACAGACACATCTCAACATCAACTGTTCAGAGGAAACTGTGTGAATCAGGCCTTCATGGTCAAAGTTTTCTTTCTGCAAAGAAACCACTACTAAAGGACACCAATAATAATAAGACTTGCCAAAAAACATGAGTAATGGACATAAGACCGGTGGAAATCTGTCCTTTGGTCTGATGAGTCCAAATTTCAGATTTTTGGATCCAACAGCCGTGTCTCCGCATCTGTGGTTCCCACCGTGAAGCATGGAGGAGGAGGTGTGATGGTATGGAGGTGTTTGCTGGTGACACTGTTAGTGATTTATTTAGAATTCAAAGGCACAATTAACCAGCAAAGGCTATTTGACCAAGAAGGAGAGTGATGGAGTGCTGCATCAGATGACCTGGCATCCACAATCATCCGACCTCAACCCAATTGAGATGGGGTGGCTACTTTGAAGAATCTAAAATATATTTGTTTAACACTTTTTTTGTTACTACGTGATGTGTGATGTTACTATATATGTGTTATTTCATAGTTCATAGTGTTGATGTCTTCACTATTGTTCTACAATGTAGAAAATAGTCAAAATAAAGTAAAACCCTTGAATGAGTAGGTGTGTCCAATATATGTGTGTATATATAGTGCATTTGGAAAGTATTCAGACCCCTTGACTTTTCCAATTTTTTAACGTTAGCTTTATTCTAAAATGGATTAAATATTTTTTTTTACTCATCGATCATCAAATGAAATGATGAAGCAAAAACAGATTTTTATAAATTATTGCAAATGTATTAAAAACAAAAGCTGAAATCACAAGTATTCGGACCGTTTACTCAGTACTTTGTTGAAGCACCTTTGGCAGCGACTACAGCCTCAAGTCTTCCTGGGTTTGACCCTACACGCTTGGCACACCTGTATTTAGGGAGTTTCTCCCATTCTCTGCAGATCCTCTCAAGCTCTGTCAGGTTGGATGGAGAGCATCGCTGCACAGCTATTTTCAGTTCTCTCCAGAGATGTTAGTTTTGGTTCAAGTCCGAGCTCTGGCTGGGCCACTCAAGGACATTGACATTGAGATGACATTGAACATACTTTGGCATTGAACATACTTTGGTGCAAAAAGTGCAAATCAATCCCAAAACAACAGCAAAGGACCTTGTGAAGATGCTGGAGGAAACAGGTACAAAAGTATCTATATCCACAGTAAAACGAGCCCTATATTGACATAACCTGAAAGGCCCCTCAGCAAGGAAGATGCCACTGCGCCAAAATTGCCATAAAAAAGCCAGACTACTGTTTGCAACTGCACATGGGGACAAAGATCGTACTTTTTGGAGAAATGTCCTCTGGTCTGATGAAACAAAAATAGAACTGTTTGGCCATAATGACCATCGTTATGTTTGGAGGAAAAAGGGGGAGGCTTGCAAGCCGAAGAACACCATCCCAACCGTGAAGCACGGGGGTGGCAGCATCATGTTGTGGGGGTGCTTTGCTGCAGGTGGGCCTGGTGCACTTGACAAAATAGATGGCATCATGAGGGAGGAAAATTATGTGGATATATTGAAACAACATCTCAAGACATCAGTCAGGAAGTTAAAGCTTGGTCGCAAATGGGTCTTCCAAATGGACAATGACCCCAAGCATACTTCCAAAGTTGTTGCAAAATGGCTTAAGGACAACAAAGTCAAGGTATTAGAGTGGCCATCACAAAGCCCTGACCTCAACCCTAAAGAAAATTTGTCGGCAGAACTGAAAAAGCGTGTGCGAGCAAGGAGGCCTACAATCTTGACTCAGTTACACCAACTCTGTCAGTAGGAATGGGCCAAATTTCACCCAACTTATTGTGGGAAGCTTGTGGAAGGCTACCTGAAACGTTTGACCCAAGTTAAACAATTTAAAGGCAATGCGACCAAAAACTGAGTGTATGTAAACTTCTGACCCACTGGGATTGTGATGAAAGAAATTAAAGCTGAAATAATTATCTCTACTATTATTCTGACATTTCACAATCTTAAAATAAAGTGGTGATCCTAACTGACCTAAAACAATTTTTACTAGGATTAAATGCCAGGAATTGTGAAAAACAGAGCTTAAATGTATTTGGCTAAGGTGTATGTAAACTCCCAACTTCAACTATATATAGCCTTTCCAAATCATGTCTTATCATTTTGAATTTACCACAGGTGGACTTGGACTCCAATCAAGTTGTAGAAACAGCTCAAGGATGACCAATGGAAACAGGATGCACCTGAGCTCAATTTCGAGTCTCATAGCAAAGGGTCTGAATACTTATGTAAATAAGATATTTCTGTTTTTTTTTAAATTATATATTTGCAAAAATGTCTAAAAACCTGTTTTTGCTCTGTTATTATGGGGTATTGTGTGTAGATTGAGGGGAAAAAATATTTGATCCATTTTAGAATAAGGCTGTAACGTTACAAAATGTGGAAAAAGTCAAGGGGTCTGAATACTTTACGAATTGCATTGTATACACACTACACACCATGACCAAATGTATGTGGACACCTGCTCTTTGAACATCTCATTCCAACAACATTGGGATCAATATGGAGTTGGTCCCCCCTTTACTGCTATAACAGCCTCCACTCTTCTGGGGAAGCTTTCAACTAGATGTTGGAACATTGCTGCGGGGACTTGCTTCCATTGGCTGGCTCATGGTCGGCGTTCCAATTCATCCCAAAGATGTTCGATGGGGTAGAGGTCAGGGCTCTGTCTCGACAAACCATTTCTGTTTGGACCTCTTTTTGTCCACAGGGGAATTTTCATTCTGAAACAGGAAAGGGCCTTGCCCAAACTGTTGCAACAAAGTTGTAAGCAGAGAATCATCTACAATGTCATTGTATGCTGTAGCGTTAACATTTCCCTTCACTGGAACTAAGGGGACTAGTGTTGGGGTTCATTCCTTGTTCCTTGTCAATCATTGGCTCATTGGTGAAATAAGCATTCATACAATATCTTTAATTAAATCAGTCAAAAACCTTTATTAATGCAATTGCAGACAGAAGTTGACAACAGGAACATAGCACGCATGTTTCCGAGTAAGTTCTGCAAAATAGAAAAGGGTCCAAGTTGTTTTATTATGCCTGCAGTCATATCTTAGTGATGTCACTGCCTACGTCATTACCTTCTACTCCTGAAACCAAACCCATACCTACACAGCTATACAAACAAGAGTTTCAGTGTTATCTAAATATCTTAGTGATGTCACTGCCTACGTCATTACCTTCTACTCCTGAAACCAAACCCATACCTACACAGCTATACAAACAAGAGTTTCAGTGTTATCTAAAGGCTCAGCAGTAAATGTCCACTCCCCAAGTTGATTTATAGTGGAATGTCTGACTAGTCTCTTATCTCTTACACTCCCCTGCAGAGTTCTGTCTCACAGTCACACATCTCTCAGACCATTTCTTTATAAGAGGCAGAGACTGGAAATACTGTGGTACAATATTAAACATTATAATTAATATATATTGTTAATCTGCAGTATAGGACCCTATACATGTAAGGAGGGAGGGGTCTTATAACCCCTCCCCTTCTATTAATACAACATAAGCATAATCAATTATTATAATACATCAAACATTTGGTATAGCCCCTATCATGACCCCAAGGTGAACCCGACACTAGCCCGAACCCTGCAAAACAGCCCCAGACCATTAGTCTAGATTACATTTTGGATTGGAGATGTTTATGGCTGCGATCCCTGTACAGGGATCAACATCAGGGGAAATTTCAGAGTGACGTCGTAACATTAAACATTCTTGACAATGCAAGTGTCTTACATCCTTCAAAAGATTAGCATATTGGTAATCAAACTACATTTTCCTATTTAAAATAGCTATTACAGAGAACAAATACCATGCTTTTGTTTGAGAAGAGCAATCAACAACAGAAACATTTTCCGCCATGACAGTTTTTACACATTCACATCTGAAGGTAAAATTATGACTTTACATTCTGATATCCTGCTCTTATTTCTCTTCCTGAGGGTCCCAGTGATCAAATGAAGTGCCGTTTTCTTTGATAAAATCAATTTTTATAGCCTAAATCAAAACATTTTGTAACCCGTTTGTACCGTGAATTCCATCTCTATCAATTTTTTATGGAGCATTCGACGTAATTACACACAGTAAACAATCGTTTATCTAGTCATGTTTGGTTTCAGTGCATTCCTCTGGATGTTTGCAACACAGCCAAACCTCTGTTTTTTTTGCTGGGAGTATTGACCGAAGTGAACTGATTTGAAGACAACGAGCACCAATCATTTTAGTGAAGCTTTGTTGATGGACTGTATTTCTGCCCAATGACCACAGATCTTCTTTAAATCTAGCTGGGTAGATAGCCAATGAGCTGAGGTAAACGCCAGTATGTAATGGTTTTGGGTTGGACCACCATTCCTTGTTTGTAATCGCACGTGTAACGAACTCCATTCTTGCCTTGACGATCAGAGGAGTTGCTGTGAGGCTTGTTACGTGCAGCAGTATTTTGGAAAGTTGTATTTTCAACGATTTCATTGAAGATATCATGGCGAATAAATCAGCAAAAGCGAAGTCAAAGTCTAAAGTGAAAGTGAAAAAGTGAGACAGATTTTTTGTTTGAGGAATCTTTGAGTGTTATGATTCAAACAGGAACTGAGGAGCT
Organism: Oncorhynchus clarkii lewisi; assembly: GCF_045791955.1. Taxonomy (NCBI): domain Eukaryota; kingdom Metazoa; phylum Chordata; class Actinopteri; order Salmoniformes; family Salmonidae; genus Oncorhynchus; species Oncorhynchus clarkii. The sequence goes on along the minus strand of NC_092169.1, from coordinate 39,577,375 downwards.
GTTTCTGCAAGGAGAGGACGTACTTCTGGACGGGTAAGTGCTAATGCCGTTTTATGAAATATAAATATATATTTTTTGCAAAAAAAATAAATATATATATATTTTTGACAATTTGCAATGAAATGTGTGTGTGTGTGTGTGTGTGTGTGTGTGTGTGTGTGTGTTGGTTTGTTTGTGTGTGTGTGTGTATATATATATATATATATTTTCCATGTCAGATTATATTTTCCATTTTTTTATTCAAATGGAATGGAGTAGAACAATACATATCTGTTTATTTTATGTGATGATAAAAGGCTAATACAATACAAATATTTTTTAAATGTTTTCTTTCACAGTGATAGCGACTCTGACTGGGAGCCCCCGGTGCCAAGCTGCCCGCTCTACCTCTGCCCCCAGTGGTGTTCATATGCCACAGTTCATTACTGCAGGCATGACTGTGCCTCAGGGCCAAAAGGGCACAGCATGGAGGCGTCATTGTGTTCTGTGTCGCATGAACTGCACCACTTGTTCAGTTTGCCTCTGCTTTACATCAGAAAGAGACTGCTATGGGACATGGCACAGGCAGCAAAATATTGTGTTGAGGACTTACAAAGGGTGTACTGTTTTTTTTTAAATATTTATTTTCTAATATTTTTTAAAACATTTTTGTTTTGTTTTTGTGTGTGTTAGAATTACTTTTTGATATGTTGTATATAGTTATAGTTCATTTCACCAATTCGGCCACTTGGGTACATTTGGGCAACTTGTGTGGGACACCTGGGTGACCATGCTAAATGTCATGTAGCTCACCCATTCCTGAAGTTATCAGTCTGAAACTTTGCACACCTACAGTTGCCCTCTTGTGTTATCCATCAAAATTATCTCCAGCATCCTCCTGACTGTGTGGCTATTCCAGTACATGTGAAAGATGATGCTACAACAATAAAAAACAGAAAACGTATGCTCTTTCTTTCTCTTTTCTTCCACCAGATCTACTGTGTTATTCTCCTACATTCAATTAACATTTTCACAAACTTCAGAATGTTTCCATTCAAATGATACCAAGAATATGCATATCCTTGCCTCTGGGGCTGAGCTACAGGCAGTTAGATTAGGGTATGTCTTCAGGCGGAAATTGAGAACAAAGGGATGCAGCCATAACAGGTTAATATGAGTCTAGAAGGAGAGTTTACAGTCTAACCAGACACCTAGGTATTTGTAGTTGTCCACATATTCTAGGTCAGAACCGTCCAGAGTAGTGATGCTAGTCAGGTGGGAGGGTGCGGGCAGTAATCGGTTGAAGAGCATGCACTTAGTTCTACTTGCAGTTGAAGGAGTGTTGTATGGCGTTGAAGCTCGTTTGGAGGTTTGTTAACACAAAGAAGTGCCAGATGTATACAGAATGGTGTCGTCTGTGTAGAGGTGGATCAGAGAATCAATAGTAGCAAGAGCTCCATTATTGATATATACAGAGTAAAGAGTCGGCCCGAGAATTGAGCCCTTTGGCACCCCCATAGAGACTACCAGACGTCTGGACCACAGGCCCTCTGATTTGACACACTCTATCTGAGAAGTAGTTGGTGAACCAGGCAAGTCAGTCATTAGAGAAACCAAGGCTGTTGAGTCTGCCGATAAGAATGTGGTGATTGACAGAGTCGAAAGCCTTGGCCAGGTCAATGAATACAGCTGTACAGTATTGTCTCTTATCGATGGCGGTTATGATATCGTTTAGGACCTAAAGCGTGGCTGAGGTGCACCGATGGCCAGCTCGGAAACCAGATTGAATAGCGGAGATCACCAAGATGGTATCACCAAGATGGCATAGCAGTCAGACGTCTTTTGTCCTCGTCTTGTCGTGTCCCGTATATATATATATATATATATTTACAACTTTCTTCGCATACCTTTTTATATATATATATTTTATTTTCCATAAACTCATCTTCAAAACACTCTCCTGCAACCCGCCTCACCAATTTATATATGAAAAAGAAAGTATTATTTACCTCAAATCTGTAATCCTCCATAGAAGCTAACCAGAAGCTAGCCTGAAGCTAACCAGAAGCTAGTTAGCTTCTTTACTGGCTAATCGTTAGTATTCAGCTAACCACGGTTTGTGGTCATCAGCTATCCTTTAGCTCGAAAATCTATCGCCAGTTTTGTCTGGCGCGGCTCGGACCGGAACATACCGGACCTATTTTTCTCTCCATGTCCCCGGATTTCAACCGCAAGCTCTGGACATTTATACCGGGATCTCGCAGCTAGCTAGCTGCTATCCGTGTGACTATCGACTTACGTCGATTCCGGAGCAAACATCAATTATTCCGGAGCTAGCCAACTGAAGAGTTCCATCAGTCACTCCTGGGCTACAATCACCTATCCGGACCCGTTTTACTGCCAACGCGGAGCCCCACCGGGCCTTCACAACTGGACTACCGACGTTATCTGCCCGAGGGAGTTATCCAGCTGGCTCCTCCGTCGCGACGTTACCTGAACGCCCATCTGCGGTCCGCTAATTGTTAGCTGTCTTATCGGCTGCTCTCTGAATAGATCTATCAGACATTTTTTTCATTTTTTCTTGGGCCTCTATAACTGTATCTATTTTTTTTTTGCAAATTGGATTGATCCCCTCTACCACACGGAACCCCACTAATCCTACAGACGGAAACGCACGAGGTGGCTAAAAACAGACCTCCACCCTATGCTAGCTGGCTACCGATGGCCCGGCTAGCTGTCTGAATCGCCGTGACCCCAACCAACCTCACTACTCACTGGACCCTTTTGATCACTCGACTAAGCATGCCTCTCCTTAATGTCAATATGTCAATATGTCAATATGTCTTGTCCATTGCTGTTCTGGTTAGTGTTTATTTGCTTATTTCACTGTAGAGCCTACCCACCATATACTACCCACCATTGCGACCTGTACGCTCTCGTTGGCTGGCCCTCACTTCATACTCGTCGCCAAACCCACTGGCTCCATGTCATCTACAAGACCTTGCTAGGTAAAGTCCCCTTATTTCAGCTCGCTAGTCACCATAGCATCACCCACCTGTAGCACGCGCTCCAGCAGGTATATCTCTCTTGTCACCCCCAAAACCAATTATTTCTTTGGCCGCCTCTCCTTCCAGTTCTCTGCTGCCAATGACTGGAACGAACTACAAAAATCTCTGAAACTGGAAACACTTATCTCCCGCACTAGCTTTAAGCACCAGCTGTCAGAGCAGCTCACAGATTACTGCACCTGTACATAGCCCACCTATAATTTAGCCCAAACAACTACCTCTTTCCCTACTGTATTTATTTTATTTATTTATTTATTTTGCTCCTTTGCACCCCATTATTTTTATTTCTACTTTGCACATTCTTCCACTGCAAATCTACCATTCCAGTGTTTTACTTGCTATATTGTATTTACTTTGCCACCATGGCCTTTTTTTTGCCTTTACCTCCCTTATCTCACCTCATTTGCTCACATCGTATATAGACTTGTTTCTACTGTATTATTGACTGTATGTTTGTTTTACTCCATGTGTAACTCTGTGTCGTTGTATGTGTCAAACTGCTTTGCTTTATCTTGGCCAGGTCGCAATTGTAAATGAGAACTTGTTCTCAACTTGCCTACCCGGTTAAATAAAGGTGAAATAAAAGAAAAATAAATAAAAAGAAGGTACGGTGGGATTCAAAATGGTCGGTGATCTGTTTGTTGGCTTTCAAAGACCTTAGAATGGCAGGGTAGGATAGTTATAGGTCTGACAGAACTCTGCAGGCTATCTCTGCAGTAGATTGCAACTCCGCCCCCTTTGGCAGTTCTATCTTGTCGGAAAATGTTATAGTTAGGGATGGAAATGTAAGGATTTTTGGTGCACTTATAGGACCAGGGCTGCACTAGCAGGGCTGACATTTGACGAACTGACTTGTTGGAAAGGTGGCATCCTATGACGGTGCCATGTTGAAAGTCACTGAGCTCTTCAGTAAGGCCATTCTACTGCCAATGTTTGTTTATGGAGATTGCATGGCTGGGTGGCTGAAATGGCCAAATCCACTAATTTGAAGGGGTGTCCACATATCATACTAATTTGACTGTCACGGAAATCCATTTACTATGTTACGTCTACCACTGAGTCCAGGTTGCAACCAGCTGGAGCTCTTTCAAGTCAGATTATGAGTTGAGTTGAGTACAATGCCACAATGAGCTTCAGTCAAAGATCTTTACAGTTCAACATCAATGTTAAAGCTGCAATATGTAACTTTTTGGGCGGCCTGACCAAATGCACATAGAAATATATGAGTTATAGATTTGTCTTTCGCATTGAAAGCAAGTCTATGAGGTCTATGTGCATTATTTTTATGCTTCCCGTTCTTAAATTTCGTTTTTGTGTATTTTACTTTCGGTTTTGTACACCAGTTTCAAAAAGTTGAAAATACAATATTTTTGGTTATTGAAAATACATTTCACAGCGGTTTAGATGGTAGAAAGATTCTTTGCACTTATTTTGTTTTGCAACAAAATGAAATTAGGCGAACTTTTAAAATTGTACCAACAGGAAATGGCAGAGTGATTTCTTCATAATCCATCTTTCAAGTTTGTCAATGTTACATAAAGCTCTATACACTTCGTCATATAAACACAGCTTTTCCCCGACTGCCCATCCAAGCCATGAAAGAGTGCTGTATGGGCAGGCCCTGCAGTAAAGCACATTTGTAGCATGTGTGCTGATTTTAAAATGGACTGTCTACACCTCAATATCTTATATGTATGTCTACAGACATGCAAACTGAACTCTACATCGTTTGTATTCATATGCAAATATTGGGAATTAAATAGATATTACACAAAATATGATAAATAGCTCCTACAATGTAGTTGTGTGTTGTTTTGGTATCTCAAATAGGTTTCACACTCTTATTTGACGTCCAACGCGGGATGGGCGGGGCTTGGGAGAAAGGAAGGTCTACCTCGGTAGCTCGGACGGGGCTGTTCCTGAATAGTCCGTTGTCTCGAAAGGTACAGTGCGCTCGTCGGAACTTAATACAGATTTCATCCGGTTAGGAATGTAAATTGTTATGTAGAGTTTGGTAAAAAGAGAAGTAAACATGCATTTTACATGACAGAGTCATAACCTGTCATTCCTACCTTGAATCATTCCTAAGGTAAGTTCGCTTTCTTTGACTGCATAACATCTAGTTGTTTTTCCTCCTTTACATTGCCTTTGTTTTGTGTCAGTTTTAGGCTGATGTGGTCAAAGTTAATACATCAGAAAAAACTAATCATATTTATGCAGCAGTCATACTCATAGTCAATCCTAAGCATATTCCTAGGTAGAAGTCACTTCACACTTAAACTTTTTCTTAGCTATTATTTTTCCTGAGCTACAAAACTAGATGTGAAAAGTAGGTATTTCTGTGCCTTACCAGATACACCAGTAGCCTGAAGATCTTGTTCTGCATATCCAAGCGTGCATTGTAAAACCTGTTGCCTAGACACTTTTGTTTTGAGTCTGTTTGTGGTTTGACCTGTAACTCTTGCGCTGGGGTCTCAGTAATAATTTTGACATAATGACAGGTTTGTGAAATCCTTTGGTGTCCTTGGAATAAGTGAACGATGTTACCCTCTCTGCAAAGTGCATCTCCAAGGTAATCGCCTCACAAGCTCGCACGACACGTTGCTTACTGTAGCAAAATGGCTTCTATTAATTGCAGTGCAGACAAAGGCTTTGAACAGTTGTGTGGTAGTTACTCGGTTGATGATAAAGATCACCACATAACTCTCACAGTGCCTTCAGAAAGTATTCACGCCTCTTGACCTTTTCCACATGTTGTTACAAACTGAATTTAAAATGTATTCAATTTAGATTTTGTCACTAGCCCATAATGTGAAAGTATAATTACATTTGTTGTCATTTTCACAAATTCATGAAAAAGGTCAAGCTGAAATGTCGAGTCAATAAGTAAACTGAACAAAAACATAAACACAACATGTAAAGTGTTGATTTCATGAGCTGAAATAAAATATCCCAGACATGTTCCATACACACAAAAATATTATGTCTCTCATTTTGTGCACAAATCTGTGAGTGAGCATTTCTCCTTTGCCAAGATGATCCATCCACCGGACAGACATGGCATATCATAAGCTGATTAAACAGCATGATCATTACACAGGTGCACCTTGAGCTGGGGACAAAAGGCAACTCTAAGATGTGCAGTTTTGTCACACAACACAATACCGCAGATGTCTCAAGTTTTGAGAGAGCGTGCAATAGGCATGCTGACTGCAGGAATGGCCACCAGAGCTGTTGCCTGATGATTTAATGTTCATTTCTCTACCATAAGCCTCCAATGTCGATTTAGAGAATTTGTCAGTATGTCCAACCGGCCTCACAACCACAGACCACGTGTAACCATGCCAGCCCAGGAGCAACACATCTGGCTTCTTCACCTGCGGGTGAGACCAGCCACCCGGACAGCTGATGAAACTGAGGCATATTTTTGTCTGTAATAAAGCCTTTTTTGTGGAGAAAAACTAGTTCTGATTGGGTGGGCCTGTTTCCCAACTGACTGCACCCCTGCCCTGTCATGTGAAATCCATAGATTAGAGCCTAATTTATTTATTTCAAGTGACTGATTTCCGAACTGTAACTCAGTAAAATCGTTGAAATTGGTGCATGTTGCATTTAAAAAAATATATTGTTCAGTATATTTAACCCCTTTTGTTATGGCAAGCCTAAATAATAAGTATTGACTCAGTCAATTTAATTCATTTTGAATTCAGGCTGTAACACAAAATGTGGAATAAGTCAATAGGTATGAATACTAACTGAAGGCACTGTATTTGAGAGCTGTCATTCACTGGCATCTCACTATGGAGTACTTTCTAGGTCAGGGATGGGCAACTGGCCCCAGTTAGAATGGTAGAATTCACAAGGTGCAGTTTTGAAAATTGGTTGTGCATCAGCAGCTTTTCACTTGTTATGCCTGTCACTGACAGTCAGTTAATTATCCCATGTCAGCTACCATTTTTTAGATTGGTAAGTTAGCTGGAGAGACTATCTAAACTTCTAGTAATCATGGTCATATTACCGACCAGGAAGCCCCCATTGATTTTGTTAGTCACTGTCATTCAGATATCATATTAAAAACTGCAAATATTTCTTCCCTCCCCATGGCAAAAATGTGTTGAATTATATATAGGAAATGAGTTACAGTATAAATTGCCAAATCTTCTCTACGCCTCATGGCAAAATGAGTAGAATTACAGGAAATTAACTCTAAAACTTTTATTCTCTCTGCTTTCAAGAGGGGAGCCAGTAAAATGTTTTGCCCGCAAGGTAGGGATGGGGTGGCAACAAAATGTAACTTAGGGCCGGCTCTGTCTCTTCACTCTCTGTAGACTCCCTCCCCTGCTGGACAGTCACAGTCAGTGTGAGGAGAATGATGAGACAATGAGTGACGTATCCATATCTAAAGCCATACGCTTAAGACCCCATAGTCAACTCAATTATCCAGAAGTCCTCAGCCAGAGCAGGATGGCCAATAGAGAGCCACACGGCAGCCAAGAAGAACCACCGTCAAGATCCAGCCCAAACTGGCCACCCCAGGGACTATGTGCTGGCTACAGCCCCCAGACACCCTACCCCGGACAGGAAGAGATGTGTCTGAGTGCCCTGGACCACCAGAGGTACGCCTGGCTGAAATCCAGCTTTGCCAACAGCAGCGACGGACGCACTGGAGGGCCATACCCAGACAGCCTGCCATCCTACTCATACCCACACTGTGCAGACTTTGCCAGTTGCCCAGTAGAGGAGGGCTATCATCACCAGGGTAAATCCCACCACTCACTCCCTGGGCGATACAGCCCCAGCATCAGTAGCCTGGAGCAGCCGTACTCTCTGCTCTCCTGCCCACCAGAGGCTGCCCTCCGCTACCCTTTCCTTCCCCCGTACCCCTACCCAACTCAGGGCCCGGTCTGCTGTGCACAGTGCCCTGCACAGGGGCTCGGAATGGGCCCTGTCCTACAGCTCGTTCCAAGGCCAAGTTACCGTCCACCCTACTATGGTGAGTTCCAGTTCCAGTCATATAGGGGGGTGGGTGTGTACGTAGCCTGGTTCCTCTCTAGGTTTCTTCCTAGGTTTTGGCCTTTCTAGGGAGTTTTTCCTAGCCACTGTGCTTCTACACCTGCATTGCTTGCTGTTTGGGGTTTTAGGCTGGGTTTCTGTACAGCACTTTGAGATATCAGCTGATGTACGAAGGGCTATATAAATACATTTGATTTGATATGTAAAACTATATTTAGTATATTGAGTTGCACCCCCCCTTTCGCCCTCTGAACAGCTTCAATTCGTCGGGCCATGGACGCTGCAAGGTGTCTAAAGTATTCCACAGGAATGCTGACCCATGTTGACTCCAGTGCGTCCCACAGTTGTGTTAAGTTGGCTGGATGTCCTTTGGGTGGTGGGCCATTCTTGATACACACAGGAAACTGTTGAGCGTGAAAAAAACACAGCAGTGTTGCAGTTGTTGACACAAACCAGTGCGCCTGGCACCTACTACCATACCCTGCTGTCTTGCCCATTCATCCTCTAAATGACACACATCTCTAGGCTTAAAAATACCTCTTTAACCCGTCTCCCACTGCTTGAAGTGGATTTAACAGGTGACATTAATAAGGGATCATAGTTTTCACCTGGATTATCCTGGTCAGTCTATGTCATGGAAAGAGCAGGTGTTAATGTTTTGTACACTGTGTATGTCACAAGCATCCCAGGCCATATGTGGCATCCTATTCCTCAGAGGCACTCCTATTTTGGCCTTCCACCTCCTAAAATGTTAGATCATCCACAGTGCATGCAGCAACATATTCTGTCTATAAACAGGTTCCCATCCAACCTTTTTTTAAGTGAGTAAAGTACATGTCAGATAAAAATGTCATGACAGGCCTGATGGAAACAGAACATTTGACGGTAAACTTTCCAAATGTCAACTAAACGAAATACGCTAGACAAGGTGGGATCTTTTTGAGTCGGTAAAAATGTATAATGCGAGAAATAGTGATGGAGGCGTCTTATGATGGCTATTAGATCAATATTTGCACATATCGAAGTAAAGACCAAATGCCGAATGCCAAGACCAGAGTGTGCACATTCGCTATATAACCCGCCAAAAATTGTGACAAAACCATTAGTAGAGTTGAAAATGCGATGGAAACCTATTTAACTTGTACTTTATTCGGTACATGGGATTTGAACTGCAAAAGTTACTTTCATGTGCACTACGTCATCATGCACAGCCTTTTGTCCGCAAACAAGTCAATTTGATGGAAACACATCTCTGGTGGGAAAATGCTGTTATTGTTTTATGTGGGTTTTAGAATATTCCCATGGAAGTTTGTCATCAATTGGATGGAAACCTAGCTAATGACAATTAAAATGATACTCTTTGTATGTATTTGTTACTATGTGTGTGTGTGTGTGTGTGTGTGTGTAACCAATCAAAAGTTTTAACACCCACTCATTCAAGGGTTTTTCTTTATTTTTACTATTGATGAGCGTCCACTGGTCAATATGAAATTGTATTTGTCACATGCGCCGAATACAACAGGTGTAGACATTATAGTGAAATGCTTACTTAGAAGACCTTAACCAACAATGCAGTTTTAAGGAGAGATTTTTTTTTGAAATATAACAAATTATTAAGGAGCAACAATAATATCTTTATATTTACTATTTTCTACATTGTAGAAAAATAGAAGACCTCAAAACTGTGAAATAACACATATGGAATCATGTAGTAACCAAAAAAGTGTTAATCAAATCAAAATATATTTTAGATTGTTCAAAGTTGCCACCCTTTGCCTTGATGACAGCTTTGCAACACTCATAGCATTCTCTCAACCAACTTCACCTGGAATGCTTTTCCAACAGCTTTGAAGGAGTTCCCACATATGCTGAGCACTTGTTGGTGGCTTTTCCTTCACTCTGCGGTGGAGGCCAGGTCATCTGATGCAAAACTCCATCACTCTCCTTGGTCAAATAGCCCTTACACAGCCTGGAGGTGTGTTTTGAGTCACTGTCCTGTTGAAAAACAAATGATAGTCTCAATAAGCGCAAACCAGATGGGATGGCGTATCGCTGCAGAATGCTGTGGTAGCCATGCTGGTGAAGTGTGCCTTGAATTCTAAATCAATCACAGACAGTCTCACCAGCAAAGCACCATCACACCACTTCCTTCTCCATGCTTCATGGTGGGAACCACACATGCGGAGATCATCTACTCATCTACTCACAAAGACATGGCAGTTGGAACCAAAAATGTGGACTCATCAGACCAAAGGAATGGACAGTCTATTGTCCATTGCTCATGTTTCTTGGCACAAGCAAGTCTCTTCTTATTATTGGTGTCCTGTGGTAGTGGTTTCTTTGCAGCAATTCAACCATGAAGTCTTGATTTTAGGCCGTCTTCCCTGAACAGTTGATGTGGATGTCTGTAACTTTAAACTCTGAAGCATTGTTTTTTGGAATGCAATTTCTAAGGCTGGTAACTAATGAACTTATCCTCTGAGCAGAGGTAACTCTGGGTCTTCCTTTCCTGTGGGGTTCCTCATGAGAGCCAGTGTCGTCATAGCGATTGATGGTTTTTGCGACTGCACTTGAAGATACTTTCAAAGTTCTTGAAATTTTCCTGATTGACTGACCATCATGTCTTAAACTAATGATGGACTGTTGTTTCTCTTTGCTTCATTCAGCTGTTCATGCCATAAATGGACTTGGTTTTTACCAAATAGGGCTATCTTTTGCGCTGCTGCTAATCTCTGTTTATCTTATGCATAGTCACTTTAACAATACATTCATGTACATACTACCTCAATAAGCCTGACTAACCGCTGTCTGTATATAGCCATGCTACTCTTATTTTCAAATGTCTTTTTATTGTTGTTTTATTTATTTACCAACACACAGACATACTTTTTTTTCTCTGCACTATTGGTCAGAGCCTGTAAGTAAGCATTTCACTGTAAGGTGAAGAAACCTGTTGTATTCGGCGCACGTGACAAATAAACTTTGATTTGATTTATCTTCTGTATACAACCCATACCATGTCACAACACAACTGATTGGCTCAAACGTATTAAGAAGCAAAGAAATTCCACAAATTAACTATTAATTAATTAAAGGCCAGCTGTTAACTGAAATGCATTCCAGGTGACTACCTCATGAAGCTTATTGAGAGAATGCAAATGGTGCCCAAAGCTGTCATCAAGGCAAAGGGAGGCTACTTTGAAGAATGTCAGATATAAAATATATTGTGATGTGTTATTTCATAGTTTGTCTTCACTATTATTCTACAATGTAAAAACCCTTGAATGAGTAGGTGTGTCCAAACTTTTGACTGGTACTATTTTTTAAAATAAATATATTGGTGTCATATCAGGTCCGGACCACTGCAGACATCAAGATGCAGCTGGCACCACTCAAAGGTGAGTTGTCGAACTAACCCATCGTTTACATTGTTCTACAATGAAGGCCTACCAAAAGGCCTCCTGCAGGGACGGGGGCCTGGGATTAAAAATAAAGAATAAATACAACGAATACAATATAAATATAGCAAGGCAGCAACACATGACTACACAGCATGATAGCAACACAACATAAAAAAAACCTGGTAGCAGCACAAAACATGGTACAAATATTATTGGGCACAGACAACAGCACAAAAGGCAAGAAGGTAGAGACGACAATACATCACACAAAGCAGCCACAACTGTCAGTGTCCATGATTGAGTCTTCGAATGAAGAGATTGAGAAAACTGCCCCGTTTGAGTGTTTGTTGCAGCTCGTTCCAGTCACTAGCTGCAGCGAACTGAAAAGAGGAGCGACCCAGGGATGTGTGTGCTATGCGGACCTTTAACAGAATGTGACTGGCAGAATGGGTGTTGTATGAGGGCTGCAGTAGATAACTCAGGTAGGGGGGAGTGAGGCCTAAGCGGGTTTTATAAATAAGCATCAACCAGTGGGTCTTGCGACAGGTATACAGAGATGACCATTTTCCAGAGGAGTTTATAGTGCAGTGATGTATCCTACAAGGAGCAAAGGTGGCAAATCTGATGGACGAAAGTTAAAGAACATCTAGCCGCTCGAGAGCACCCTTACCTGCCGATCTATAAATTATGTCTCCGTAATCTAGTATGGGTAGGATGGTCATCTGAATCAGGGTTAGTTTTGTAGCTGAAGTGAAAGAGATTTAACTTTAGCCTGCAGCTTTGATATGTGCTGAGAGAAGTACAGTGCACCATCTAGCCATACTCCCAAGTACTTGTTTGAGGTGACTATCTCAAGCTCTAAACCCTCAGAGGTAGTAATAACACCTGTGGGAAGAGGGGCATTCTTCTTACTAAACCACAAGACCTTTGTTTTGGAGGTGTTCAGAACAAGGTTAAGGGCAGAGAAAGCTTGTTGGACACTTAAGAAAGCTTTGTTGTAGAGCGTTTAACACAACATCCAGAGAAGGGCCAGCTAAGTATAAAACTATCATCTGTGCATAAATGGATGAGAGAGCTTCCTACTGCCTGAGCTATGTTGTTGATGTAAATTGAGAAGGGCGTGGGGCCTAGGATCGAGCCTTGGTGACAGGCAGTGGCTGAGACAGCAGATTTTCTGACTTTATACACGGCACTCTGAGCGAGGTAGTTAGCAAACCAGGCCAAAGACCCCTCAGACACCAATGCTCCTTAGCCGGCCCACAAGAATGGAATAGTCTACCGTATCAAAAGCTTTGGCCAAGTCAATAAAAATAGCCACACAATATTGCTTAGAATCAAGGGCAATGGTGACATCATTGAGGACCTTTTAAGGTTGCAGTGACACATCCATGACAGCTAGGATCAGCTTGATCGCTGCCTTCTAAGCAAAGGGAACCTCCCCAGAAAGGAGAGACAGGCTTGGCGATGATAGGGGCAACAACCTTAAAGAAGAAAAGGTCTAAACCATCTGACCCAGATGTTTTTTGGGGGGTCAAGTTTAAGCAGCTCCTTTAGGAACTCCAACTCAGTGACTGCCTGCAGGGAGAAATTTTGTAGCGGGGCAGGGGAAAAAGAGGGAGAAGCATCGGGGAAGGTCGCATTAGAAGTGTTGGGAGATTAGGAAATGTTGGACAGGCTCTGATGTTACAACTTCCCCTCAATGTTTTACTTCCTTGGTTACATTTTAAAAACGGTCTTGTGTAAACAATGACATCTGTGACAATATATCAAGCCATTTGAAGAGGATGATTTAAGGAATGCATACTGTAAATTCTTCGACATAGAAGAGTTCTGACAATCTAATTATGTCAATTACATGTAATATACTCTATTTCCATTGGAACAGGCATGTGCTTCTTTTAATAATAACGTTTTCGGTTCCGGACTCTGCATGCCACTGAAGTCGTACACAAACAGTACAGGCCGTAACACAGCTTTAGCTATAAGGTGGACACCACAGGAGGCTGGTGGGTGGAGCTATGGGAGGACGGGCTCATTGTAAAGAATGTAATTAATGGAACGGTATCAAACACGTCAAACATATGGAAACCACACGTTTGACACATTCCATTCCATCCATTACAATGAGCCTGTCCTCCCATAGCACCTCCCACCAGCCTCCACTGGTGAACACATATCATAGGTAATGGTTTAGTACAGACCAATAGACAAGGGTTCCAAGCAACCAAACAGAAAGTGGGAACTCATATCTAAAAGGCCAATGACTGCCTGGACAATTTCCACATGAGAGATAAATGAAGTATTGGCTCAGTTAGAGCATGGCACTTACAACACCAGGGTTGTGGATTTGATTCCCACGGGGACCAGTACGGGAAAAAGTACAAAAATGAATCCACTCACTACTGTAAGTTGCTCTGGACAAGAGCATCTGCTAAATGACAAAAATGTAAATATAAATTACGCTTAATGTAAGTTACATTGTCAAGTTCTTGACTGGCACTATGATTTGGCTTGTCTCTCCCATCACAGTGAGAGCTTTGTCCCCCAACACAGACAAAGTGACAGACCTGGGAGTAGTACACAGCTGTCATTGGAGCAAAGTAAGTGCTGTACAGAGTATGGTAGACCAAAACTGCTAATAGTATCAACATGGAATTTGTTGTCTTCTTACTAGCACTGACTTTGCAGATAGTTACTTTATTAAGGAACATTTTTACTTACTATGATTGTGATATGTGGTTGTCTCACCTAGCTACCTTAAGAGGAATGTGACTAACTGTAAGTCGCTCTGGATAGGAGCATCTGCTAAATGACAAAAATGTCAAATGTTTGTGCTATTATACAAATACGAGTGATTACACACTTGTTTCTGTTGGTCCATACTGTGTGCTATTTAACAGCACACAGTGCTATTGAGTAACACGTTATTTGTTTATTTTAGGAAAGGTCTTTGTCACCTATGAGAGAGACAGCGACAACCATTTTAAAGAGACCATGAACTTTGTTTCCCTGCTGCGTCACAACGGCTTTGACACTAGTGTAAGGTTACTTTATTCCTCATCACTTTTTACAGTTCAGAATCAAATAATTTCACTTGCCATTTACTGATATAGTAGTATATTAGTGCTGTTTCTCTTCCTGTATGGTTTCAGGTGGATGTATTTGAGCAGCAGCTCATAAGTATTAGCGCCATTGACTTCATGGAAAAATACATCAATGAGGTAAAATGACTGATTCAACCTCAGATGACTTTGACAAGATGGTAGAAATGCTTCGTAACCTTTTAATCAATGCTATGTTACATCACAAAATGAAGTCATGAAGTCAAGTTAACATGTGTCAACATGAAGTGGCCTGGGCTGAGGGCTAATCCTATCTATCTTTACCTTCTCAGAAATATTACCTTATCATCATTGTTATCAGTCCCAAGTATCATGAGACTGTAACGAGGGCTAATATCTATATGGAGAAAGACGAGAGGATGTTACACACAGTCTATATCTATAAGCAGGTGAGCTTATGGCAGTCCATAAAGAAACCTAATGATAATCTATCAAAAATAATGTTTTCATCGATTTCATGCTTCACTTCTAGAAAGGGATATGAAAGTGTGACTATGTTACAGCTGCAGAATGAGTTCATTCAGAATGGATGCCAGAACTTCAGATTCATTCCCATACTGTTTCCAGGAGCTAAAAAGGTATTGGACTTATGTGGAAATAAATGTTTTTGTTTTTTTAAGCACTAAAACACTTTACTAGGAAACTGAAAGACAATAGCTCTTATTTACTGAATTCAGTCAGATCAATGGCCTCTTTCTAGCAGCCTCTCCCCCTCTAGCCCATTTATACCTTGCGCTAACACCACAGGAGGTTGGTGGCACCTTAATTGGGGAGGACGGGCTCATAGTAATGGCTGGAACGGAATGAATGGTATCAAACACATGAATTCTATGTGTTTGATAGCATTCCATTTACTCCATTCCAGCCATTAATATGATCTGTCCCCCCCTCAGCAAAACGATTGTACCCACTTTTTCAGATGTGTCCACACGTGCTATTAATATGTGTATTTTCTGTCCACTGTGTCTGCATTGTGACCAGATTTCCTGGTCCCTCCCTGTATGCAAATGATATGACATATTGTTTCAAATTAATATGTATGATTTATTTTAAGACACATTGATGCCACACGTCAATGGTATTAGAGGGTGGGAAATTATGATTTAAATGGTTTCACTGTTCAGATCTGTTTACACTTGTACAATATCCAGACACAATGCGTGCCAGACTACCTCCAGAGGTGGGCAGGAAGATCTGATCACAATCAGATGCTTCTTTTAATCGTCTACACCTATCTAAAAATGTGGGCACAATCAGAATGTGGACAAGATCAGGACAAAGGCTGCATGTTAGAACCAGGTATAAACAGGTCTTCTTTTTGTCTCAGTGCCATGTTCCTGCCTGGCTCCAGAACACTCTAGTCTACACCTGGCCAAAGGACAGAGACGACATCCTACGTCGACTGATGAGAGTGGAGAAGTACAACCCTCCGCCTGTTGGGGAGCTACCCACCATCGTCTCCACCCCCCTCTAGAACCACAGCCTGTTGGGTTTACTTTACAGTGAAGTCCAGTCATGCTGTTTTTCCATCAGGACTGGGTCCTAATCCCAGACTTTTTTGGGGTGAAGGCACTAGTGTTATTCTAGGGAATTTGTGTTTCCAAAGCTATGGCTGAGTGACTCTAAGTTGTGTAGCACATAATCAACAACCTCTGAATACTCTTGTCTTTTGGGAACATCTGTTGCAGTATTCTGCCCAGGGAGGTTGCAATAAATTGGATTTGATTGATATTTACCCTGTCTTATTTCAGTTGGTTTGCTCCCTATAAAAACTACTATGACATGCATCCAAAATGAGTGAATAAATAGAACATTGTTTTACTAAATACATGTTTTCCCTTATGGAAATACTCTTTTAAACGGAGGCATTTTGACTAGGACTTAAGTCACGACTTTCATGACTCGACCAGTGATGACTTTCAGTCTCTCTCTCTCTTGCATGATTCAACATGCTAGCTACAACAGCAAATGTTACATAGTTATTGTACTAGCAGTCTAGCCTTACTTAGCTTTCTACCTGATGAAGAATTACTTTAAAGATTGTTGGACCGCAGCTTTTAGCACTGCCAAGTGACTTGGGACTCAAGTATAAAAGACTCGGTGTTGGACTCCAGGTATAGTGACTCAGACCCCGCTGGGCAGTGATTGAGTACATAGACAGACCATTTTGACAGGTCGGTCCATCGGCAAAGAATATCTGCATCTGAAATGGTGCACTATCACAGGTGTCAAACTCATTCCAGAGACTTCAATGTCTGTGGGTTTTCACTCCTCCCTTGTAATTGATTAGTTAGGACCTCCCCTCACCTGGTTATCTAGGTCTTAATTGATTAGTTTGACAACCAGGTGAGGGGAGGTCCTAAGTCTTCGTTTGACAATAATTGAAAGGAAGTAACAGACCAGCAGACACTCGGACCTCCACGGAGTTTGACACCCCCTGCCCTATAGTGACATGGTTAATGCTATATGTTATCCTTGGGACATCCCGAGTTGTGATGTCCCATGGGCACTTTTCCATTGTGACATACCTGTTGTTCTTGTAGTGCAGGAATGTGTTTTTGTTCTAACATGGGGCCCCTCCGGGCACATAGCAAAGCTGAACCACATATGAGACAACTCCCTGCTGACTGAAAGACCTACTAGATTACCTAACTTCTATGATCTGACTTTTCCCTGCCCCCAATGTTTTCAATCAAATTTAAAACACATGCAACAAATGTGAGCTGGTAGATTAGTCAGCCCACACTGGAGAGGGGGACATTTGATTCAAAACATTGCAGTGCCATGGTCCCATGGGGAGTTGAATATTAGGCTGTGTTTATACAGGCAGCTCAAATCTGATATTTTCAGAGCTGATGTGATTGCTCAAAAGACCAATTAGTGAAACAGGATCAGAATCGGGCTGCCTGTGTAAACGCAGCCCTAGTGGCATATCCAGAGACCAAAAAACTACTGAACAGATAACACATTTCTGACAAGGAAGGAATTGCAGTGAATCAGATTCATTTATTTAACGCCTGTAGGGCGGGGTGCTGCTAATGTTATGTAATGGCCCACCATGAAAGGCCTTTCTTCTACTTAGTGCTGCAACAAAAATACAGCAGGTTTTATTCTAGTCCCACAGTGGTGCAACAGCATGGCTTTAGTTGAAATAGACACAGTATCACCACTGAATGTACCAATATGCTTTCAATCTGTCGTATACTGTAGCGCTCTGACCAACAGACAGGACATAGAGAAGGACAACTCCTTGTTCAAACATTACTTCATTATATTTCACTGAGGTTTTGGCAAATCGTCCATGCAATCTACAGCCAGTCCCATTCCTATTGAATGTGAATCAAGAGTAGAAATAAAACACACTTGTGAAATAACACTCAATGTTTATATTTAAGGTAGTAAGAAGGGCACCTAGTGCCAGAGAAGAGCGGAAGACACATCCCACTGGGCACAGATGTCAATTCAACATCTATTCCACGTTGGCTCAACGTCATTTCATTGAAATGACGTGGAAGCAATGTTGATTCAATCAGTGTGTGCCCAAGTGGATTACTCTAACATAAAATCATTGTAGTGCAAAATCCTGAGTCAAAGTAACCATTAACTAGCTCGTGAAAATTACCTCATTTGTTAAACATAACTCTGCAAACTGAACATACTCCAGGCATACTGTGTAGAGTTTTTACCTCTGGGGATTATGGAAATTAAGTTAATATTATGATTCACAGCGAACTTTGCATACCTTCAGGACTGGGAGCTGGGCACCCCTGACAAATTGTAGTCATGTTTTCAGAGCAGAGATGCCTATGGTGCCAGCATGATCCTAAACATTCCTGTTCTGTGTTGGAGATCAGAGGTTAAGGAAAGAGAAGGCTGATTGGCTGCTGGTGGACGTGAGGTTGTACGTAGGCGTTGTATCGCTGTCATCGACACAGAGTAGCGGTGTGTTTGTAGGGGTAACACTCAGACACTCCCTCCCGTCTCTCTTTTCCACCTGAAGCTGCAGATCTCCATTCCTCTCTGTAAGGGTTGATGGACACACAGATGTCCCTCTGGCCACCAGCTCCATGCCACTGAACAAAGAGCGTCTACCCCCACAGGGCTGCTCGATCTGGGGGTCTGTGACTCGGAATGGGTCCCTCTCTGTCTGGAGCTCTGAGTCTTTAACTGTAACATTTGAGGTGAGCTGGGTCTCACCAGTCCTAAACCCAATCTGACTGTCCATGAACTCTTCATCCTGATTAGCAGACCCTCTCTCATCATCAAGGTTGAGATTTAGTAACCTCTCAGATGTACCCCTTTGGGCCCAGCCCAGGTCAGGCAGGGGAGGGGGTTGAGCTTGCCCCCCAGGTGACTGCTCAGTCCCAGGGTCTCTCCCTCTGTGATGGTTAAAGACTGTGATGTCACCTGGGCGTGTTGGCAGTAGCAGTGCGGGACTTGTGGGAGTGGGGGGCTGGTCCGAGGAGGATAGAGGAACACCATTGGCTGCTGCTGCATCACATCCGGCACCAATGATTGGCCCGCCCATCAGAGCCTTAAACTGACGAAGGATCTGGAAGGCAAAACCATCCTTTTTTACAATGCAAAACGACATAGTGTATATACCAAGAGTCAACCATCGTAGATCATCGTCTTCGATTATAACACCCAGGCTCATCACACTCTGCCTCTCTGGTGTTTACTTATTATTAAAGGTTCGATATGCAGAAATCACCCTGCCATTCCCTGGTTGATAAAATTCTAATAGTTCGCTTAATTTCAGTTTGTGACAAAACAAGCAATATAGTGTAGAGAATCATTGTTCCATGTAAGCTGCTGTGAGCAGGTTGAGAGTTTCAAGTTCCTTGGTGTCCACATCAGCAATGAACTATCATTGTCCAAACACACCAAGACAGTCGTGAAGAGGTCACGACAACACCTTTTCCCCCTCAGAAGAATGAAAAGATTTGGCATGGGCCCCAAGGTCCTCAAAAGGTTCTACAGCTGCACCATCGAGAGCATCCTGACCGGTTGCATCACTGCCTGGTATGGCAACTGCTCGGCATCTGACCTTTAAGGCTCTACAGAGGGTAGTGCGAATGGCCCAGTACATCACTGGGGCCAAGCTTCCTGCCATCCAGGACCTATACAATAGGTGGTGTCAGAGGAAAGCCCATAAAATTGTCAAAGACTCCAGTCACCCAAGACTTTTTTCTCTGCTACCGCACGGCAAGCCTTCAGAGCATCAAACTAACACACAGGTCCTTTCTCAGCTCCTGTCTGCCTGTGGTGGAAGTAGTCACACACTTCCCATAAACTGCAGCCTGAGGAGAACAAGATATTCAGAAGTAAGTATTTTGATAAGATTTTAGAGGATGACTTCACTGGTTAGAATAGATGAATCTATGGTCCAAGTAATTTCTAGTCCACACTCAGTTTCCTCTTGATTATTCCCTAAGAGTCCCCATAGCAACATCGGGGGCCACTGGCACCATGCATAACAATTGAAGCCTAATTCCTTGGCAGGCAATTCCTGTCCTTCCGAGTTCTCCCACTTACATACAGTACATCACCAAAAGTATGTGGACACCCCTTCAAATGAGTGGATTTGGCTATTTCAGCCACACCCGTTGCTGAAATGTGTATAAAACCGAGCACGAAGCCATGCAATCTCCATAGACAAACATTGTCAGTAGAATGGCCTTACTAAAGAGCTTTCAATGTGGCACCATCATAGGATGACACCTTTTCAACAAGTCAGTTCGTCAAATTTCTGCCCTGCTAGAACTGCTCCGGTCAACTGTAAGTGCTGTTATTGTGAAGTGGAAACGTGTAGGAGCAACAATGGCTCAGCCGCAAAGTGGTAGGCCACACAAGCTCAAAGAACGGAACCACCGAGTGCTGAAGCGTTAAAAGTCGCCTGTCCTCGGTTGCAACACTCACTACTGAGTTCAAAACTGCCTCTGGAAGCAACGTCAACACAATAACTGTTCGTCAGGAGCTTCACACAAGCGTGGGCTAGAATGGTGTAAAGCTCGCCGCCATTGGACTCTGGAGCAGTGGAAACGCATTCTCTGGAGTGATGAATCACACTGGCAGTCCGACAGATGAATCTGGGTTTGGCGGATGCCAGGAGAATGCTACCTGCCCGAATGCATAGTGCCAACTGTAAAGTTTGGTGGAGGAGGAATAATGGTCTGGGGCTGTTTTTCATGGTTCGGTCTAGGCCCCTTCCAGCAATGTTGCAATATTTTGTGGAAAGCCTTCTTTTATTATTTTATTATTTACCTTTATTTAGGCAAGTCAGTTAAGAACAAATTCTTATTTTCAATGACGGCCTCGGAACAGTGGGTTAACTGCCAGTTCAGGGGCAGCTCGGGGATTTGAACTTGCAACCTTCCAGTTACTAGTCCAACGCTCTAACCACTAGGCTACCCTGCCGCTCCTTCTCAGAAGAATGGAGGATGTTATAGCAACTCCATATTAATGCCCATGATTTTGGAATAAGATGTACGACGAGCAGGTGTGAAACCAAAAGTAAAAAAGACGCAAAAACAAAACTTAAGAACGGAAAGCATAGAAATAGCACACAGAACAGATTTACCGCTTCGTAGACTTGCTTTCAATGGGAATGAAAGATCTATAACTCATTTCTATTTGAATTTGGTTTCGTCGCCCAAAAAGTTACATATTGCAGCTTTAAAAGGTAATAACTAGACTATGTGTTACCTTGATGGTCTTGTTGGCTACAGGCCCTGGAGGTCCCTCACTCAGCTGGACCAGCCTCCTCTGGGTCACCCCGAAGATTTGCTCCAGAGACAGCAGATCAGACGTCATGAGACAGGCCACAGCACACAGCGCCCTCTGGTGGGAAGGAGGGAAGCAGCACATTCACACATATTTGAAATTTGATGTTTATTTTTCAAGAGAAACCTGGTCAAAATAGCAGCACATTCAAGACACATGTATATTGACTCTACCATCTGGGCAGTCTGTGACGGGTCCTGCAGTCTGCGAGAGAGCAGCTCCACCACCACCTCACAGTTCAGAGTGGAACACCTGGGGACAGATGGGAGGGAATTAAAACATCCCAAAAAACACTGGACAAATATCAAGGTGAAGGCAGACTGGAACAAAGGTCGAAGCCAATGCTCTAATAACATGCAACCTATTGGTCTGTACTGACTCCTTGATGAAGTGCTGGTTCTCCTCTCTGGACAGGAAGACCTTGGAGCCCTCAGTCATCCTTCTGATCAGCGCCATCTCCTGCCCACAGTCCCCTAACTGCATAGCCTCCACCCTGACAGAGAAAGGTGGATGGAGGGAGAGAAAGGGAGACTCAGCATGGTTGACTCATTTAGTATTTTGCTGGTAAATACTTTTTATATCATGTAATATTTCCACCGTTCTGATAGGTCTCCGGAGCTCTCCCTACTGGCTCCCGATTGGCTCCCGGTGCCACCCGAATTGCTGCTACCGCCCCCCGAGACCTGGCAATGGTCTGCGGTCTCCTGACAGGAGTTGTGGGAGGAGCTATGGCTGCTGTCAATCTCCTCCCAGCCCCCACCCACCTGCCCTGGACACCGCTGGGAAACTAAGAGTAGGGGAAGAGAGAGAGGGAACAGGCCAGGATTTTGAGAGAAGTACAGGCGAAGAAGGCTTTCAGTCCTGTCAAACATATGTAACAACTATGTAATAAAAGCCTAATGATCTAATCAATATAACAGCTGATTTAAAAACACCTTTGGGTCTGTGAGGAGGCACAGTGTAGGCACATGCTGGCACTGCCACCTCTACGGGGCCCGAAGGCGCCACCACCGCCCGGTAGTGGTTGTCATGGAGTCGGATACCCTGGTGTTCCATCGGGGGCAGGACGGCACTGGCCACAAACTCAGTAGCCTTGCGGAT
This sequence comes from Oncorhynchus clarkii lewisi, assembly GCF_045791955.1. Taxonomy (NCBI): domain Eukaryota; kingdom Metazoa; phylum Chordata; class Actinopteri; order Salmoniformes; family Salmonidae; genus Oncorhynchus; species Oncorhynchus clarkii. The sequence continues at coordinate 39,554,905 of NC_092169.1, read as the reverse complement.
CTTGTCCATCAGGGTCTCACCGCCTGCCGGAAACAGGACGTGATATGGATTTGACTGGGTGTATTTAAAATCTATTCAAACAGGTCCACTGAGCCACATGAAACCAAAATGGTGGCCTTGTTGCTGCCACCTACTTGTTGTGTTCTTCCCTGGGCTGTAGCCAAACCCCTGCATTCTGGATCCGTGGGCAGACTCTGACCCCATGCCTGGAACGAAAGACCTCAACGATAAAAGACAACCATTGTACTTGTGTGCCTGCCTTTCCCCACTCTTCCCATCCACTCCCTCTTTTCCACCTGTCTCTTCCTCACTCCTCCCTGCTTCTTTCTTCTTCTCCACCCTCCCTCCTTTTCTCTTCCTCAATATCTCAATCAATCTCTCAAGGATTGGTTTAACTTGATTGTAATTGAGGTCACATCCATTCATTCAGTAGCCAGATGTCTGTCATTAGTAGCAGTATTAGGTCAGAGATTGTTTGTTAACTAATAAGAGAGATAAACATGCAATAACAACACAATGTACTCACCCATGTTGGCCATGGCTAGTTTGCATGGAGACGTGCTGCTCTGGTGAGAGACTGTCTCTGTGAAGAGTAACCTGGCTAATTCCTGAAGACCGATAAAGACAGAGAGTTTGTGACTTTCAAAAAGACGCATTGGGGGATAGTAATTGTTTTCAACATTGTTTTGGCTCACCTGTGCCGTGGCCCTCACTTTCTGGTACATAGCGGTGCCATGGATGGGGTCAAGAGGACCACTGTAAACTGATATTCAGCATAACACACAGATTCAGTATAACACTCATAGCTCTCCGAAACCCTACTGTCATAAAGAGAAGGATGAAATGGAGACACTGAGATGCATTAGTGGCCACATCATCATCTCACCTGAGGCCTGCTGGATGAAGGTGGAGTTCCGTCTGAGTTCCGTCAGAAAGTGAGGTGATCCGTGACCACAGAGATGGACGAAGATCTTCAGAACCTGGAAGGACAGAAACGATGGAAAGGGAAGAGGCACAGGAGGAACAGATGAATAGCTGATATGATATATGGTGAAGATTAGCTGCATTCTTCTACATGATTCCTCTTCAGCCTCAGTTAACAAATCAAGGTCAAATTCAGTGTTTGGGGGCCTCTTAATGCAGCTGAAAGCCTGGTAACCTGGCTAGCTGAGCTCACCTTTATTTTGACATGGCAGGATTCTACCTGCAGCCTCTCCAACAGGTACTCCAACAGGCACTGACCACACCCAGTGGACTCCTGGGAGATTTCTGCAGCGCCAGGAGGGTAAAGGATACAAACTGTACTGTCTTTTGGTTGACATTGAAAATAATAGTATCTCACTACATGATCTTTAATATCAGAACACAGTACTGTATCAGCATACAGTGGGAGGTGATGTGGATAAAAGGATACTTCCGATGTCTTCAAAGAGGTAGCCAGGACAGGGCTTTTCGTCATCTGCTGTTGCTTTCATCAGAGTGGGAACCTGAGAGGGTAAGAGATCATGCATGGATTGGCCAACAGATGAACACCAGAATAGACCATTTAGCTAGGATTTGTGTCATTTTATGTTTGGGTTTATAGCGAAAAGCACAGGGTGGTGGGTCCAGCGTAATACACTGTGGGGAGAAATCATACCAATTGACAATAGCGTTAAAGTCTTATATACGTCTGATCATGACAGACGATTTCTGTCCTGGGAGTGTGATATCATATGATGTGCTAGCATGCTAACGTTAGCTAACTAGGTTGCTGTGGTACAGTAAACAGTGGGCGTAATGGGATTTACAAAACAATGTACTGTTCCCCCATAAAATGACATATACGCATTATATAAAAATGTTATTTGCAAGTGTTTATATAGGAAAATAACACCTACTTTCTGAAGGAAAGATAGTCGTTCCATGAATGTTGCCATGATTTTGCAATAACTGGAGGCTACACATCTCTTCCTCGGGACAGACAACGAAGGCGGGGTCTACAATGACACGTAGCCAATCAAACAACTATGGGTAGTACTCATACGATACCATTGGTCCAATGCTTTTGCGTAAGGGTAACCATTGGCAAATCAAAAAGTCCATAATCCATTTTGCCCTAACAAATCACGTTCGTAGATTGCATGCATGTCATTTCCTGATTCAGGGTCAACAACATGGCGCTGTCCGTGGACTATGTCATCAAATGGTTTGAGTGATATTTTCCTACGAGTGCCATCTATTTCTATGATACTTACTTAATATTGTACAAGAGCTTATGCAGAGGCATTAGATCGTTATTCAATTGATTGTATTCGTCGTTTTTTTTTCCATCGTCAAAGACTATTGATCAAGTGTCCACCTATTGATCAAACGTGTGGACTCGCAGTCGAGAGAGGATGAGATGGTTTCCAGAGCTGTTTGCCCAGTGTACTGGTGGGGTGCGTATGTAGCTACTTGCTAGCTACCTAACAAATATGGGCACTGTAGCCATTCATAATCCAAAAGCATCTATACCTCAGTGGTCATCATACGCTACATGACCAAAAGTATGTAGACACCTGCTCTTCGAACATCTCATTCCAAAATCATGGACTTTAATATGGAGTTGGTCACCCCCCTCTTCTGGGAAGGGCTTTCCACTAGATGTTGAAACATTGCTGCAGGGACTTGCTTCCAGTCAGCCATGAGCATTAGTGAGGTTGGGCATTGATGTTGGGCGATTAGGCCTGGCTCACAGTCAGCATTTCAATTCATCCCAAAGGTGTTCGAAAGGGTTGAGGTCAGGGCTCTGTGCAGTCCAGTCAAGTTTTTCCACACCGATCTCAACAAACCATTTCTGTATGGACCTCGCTTTGTGCACGGGGGCATTGTCATGCTGAAACAGGAAAGGGCCTTCTTCCAACTTTGTGGCAACAGTTAGGGGAACAGCTTCATCTAGAATGTCATTTGTATACTGTAGTGTTAAGATTTCCCTTCACTGGAACTAAGGAGCCTAGCACAAACCATGATAAACAGCCCCAGACCGCTATTCCGCTGCAATATGCCTTCAGGCAAGTAGCGTTCTCCTTGCATCCGCCAAACCCAGATTCATCAGTCGGACTGCCAGATGGTGAAGCGTGATTCATCACTCCAGAGAGCGCGTTTCCAATTGTGGTGAGCTTTACACCACTCCAGCCGACGCTTGGCATTGCGCTTGGTGATCTAAGGCTTGTGTGTGGCTGCTCGGCCATGGAAACCCATTTCATGAAGCTCCTGACGAACAGTTATTGTGTTGACATTGCTTCCAGAGGCAGTTTTGAACTCGGTAGGGAGTGTTGCAACCGGGACAGCGGTCCCGTCCTTTGAGCTTGTGTGGCCTACCGATTTGCGGTTGAGCCGTTGTTGCTCCTAGACATTGCCACTTCACAATAGCACTTACTGTTGACCGGGGCAGTTGTAGCAGGGCAGAAATTTGACTAACTGGCTTGTTGGAAAGGTGGCATCCTACGACGGTGCCACATTGAAAGTCACTGAGCTCTTCAGTACGGGCCATTCTACTGCCAATTTCTGTCCATGGAGATTGCATGGCTGTGTGCTCGATTACACCTGTCAGCAGCGGGTGTGGCTGAAATAGCCAAATCCACTCATTTGAAGGGGTGTCCACATACTTTTGGTGATGTACTGTATGTAAGTGGGAGAACTCAGGAGGACAGGAATTGCCTGCCAAGGAATTTGGCTTCAATTGTTATGCATGGTGCCAGTGGCCCCCAATGTTGCTATGGGGACTCTTAGGGAATAATCAAGAGGAAACTGAGTGTGGACTAGAAATGACTTGGACCATAGATTTATCTATTCTAACCAGTGAGTGAAGTCATCCTCTAAAATCTTATCAAAATACTTACTTCTGAATATCTTGTTCTCCTCAGGCTGCAGTTTATGGGAAGTGTGTGACTACTTCCACCACAGGCAGACAGGAGCTGAGAAAGGACCTGTGTGTTAGTTTGATGCTCTGAAGGCTTGCTTTGTTACAGCTGAGTGGCATATTACAGGGGTTTCATTGTACATTTGATCAAATTGTCTGTTTTTGATGTATCAATTTACTTTATTATCAAATTGACTTGCAGGCCAAGAAGTATCTTCAACACAACCAGGCAATGGACCCAAAGTCCCCCCCCCCATGTTGTATCTTCAACACAACCAGGCAATGGACCCAATGTCCCCTCCATGTTCCATGAACATCATATAGTACTGTATCAGTAATGTGCTGGCAGGTGCTGAAAGACTTCTTGTCTCACCTGTTTAAAATTGGTTCCAGGGGTAATGCCAGGACAGTGTTTGGACAACACTCTTTTCAATAATGCTTTAATGCATTAATGCTGTGTACTAACATGGAGCCCACTACCGAAGACTTGTAGGACTGTTTCTTTATAATATAATGTCCTTTATGGCTCAGTTGGTAGAGCATGGCGCTTGCAACGGCAGGATTGTGGGTTTGTGTCCTGGGGTCACTGATACGTAAAAGGATGACTCATTCAATTTGGATAAAAGCGTTTGCTAAATGGAATATTGTTATGTAAATACATGTGTATGGGGTCGCTTTTGTTCATGTACACAACACACATTTTGACAACTGAATATTTTGCACATTTTCGAAAAATAAACTCTTATTCTAAAGAAGCCATGAGCAGTTATGAAGCCACTATTGATGTCCTCTCTCTGTGGAGTCCATTTCATTCTCTGTCCTTATAGTAGTTACAGCACAGTGCACCATTGTAGAAGTCAAAGCCACTGTTTCAAATGCTACAAAAACAGAGAGATGACAATTAAATTCCATAAATAAACCACCTCTACAAGTATTCCAGTATTTTGCCTTACATTGTCACTGCTAGAGAAGCCACTTCATAGGACAAATTCAGACAGGGCTAAGGACACTTACATTTACATCTCAATACAGTTACTCACTTTGGCCCATTCATTTCACTGCAAGTTACAATAAAAGGCACAAAGCAGTGGCACACACACACACAGGATATGACTAAACAAAATAACCACATTACTTTAAGTCGTGGAGAATAGAACCAGAGTTATGGATTCAGAACTCCTTTGTGGGTAAAACGTTTGGGAATTGTACATTACACTGAGTGTACAAAACATTATGGACACCGGCTTTTTCCATGACAGACTGACCAGGTGAATCCAGGTGAAAGCTATGATCCCTTATTGATGCCACTTGTTAAATCCACTTAAATCAGTGTAGATGAGACAGGTTAAAGAAGGATTTTTAAGCATTGAGACATGTATGTGTGCCATTCAGAGGGCGAATGGGCAAGAAAAAAGATTAACGTGCCTTTGAATGGGGTATGGTAGTAGGTGCCAGGCGCACCGGTTTGAGTGTGTCAAGAACTCCTATACTGCTGGGTTTTTCACACTCAACAGTTTCCTGTGTGTATCAAGAATGGCCCACCACCCAAAGGACATCCAGCCAACTTTACAACTGTGGGAAGCATCCCTCTGGGGCGCTTTTGACACCTTGTAGAGTCGAGGCTGTTGTGAGGACAAAAAGGGGGGGGGGGGTTGTTGCAACTCAATATTAGGAAGGTGTTCTTAATGTTTTGACCAGTCAGTGTAGAAATAAGGCTACACTATACAACACTACAGTAGCAATTTGTACTCATCAAAATGGAAGTCTGGTTTAAAATCGAGAGGAAAATGTAAGCAAGGAAGCTAACCGATTTATCCTTAATTAAATGTACTATGAATGTTTTCCAAAAATATGTCAAAAAAAAAGCAGCATGAGAACATTTAGCTACGTTCAGAAAATAACATATACACTATTTACAGCTCACAATAACTAACATACATTTCAAAGGGCTTAACAAAAGCACTACAGTAACAAAAACAACCACAAGTAATCTCTACAGAACCAAAACGAAAACTCCACATCACCTAGAAGTATCAAGGGATTTAAAGTGAAACGCAGCCATTGGAAAGCCGGATAGGTGGTGCATTGCTCTCTCACACACACAGGACAGAAGGAAACTTGGCATGTGGTATTGCATAGCTTAACATACATTACAGTAGATCATTGAGCTTCTTAATAAAAAAAAAACTAAAATAAGTTAATATTTACATACAAATATATTTTAAATAGATTTATGGCAGCATAATACAGCATATTATTATAGAATAGTCAACAATATATTTGATCATTGCTACAATATCTTTATCATCACTATATCTGCAATGTCTTCTGGAATCATGGAAGGAGCATGCTAAAAAAAAACATTCCTATTTGGTAGAAGAACACAGACTAGGGTCAAATGAAGACACACAGGCAGCCCAATGCTGATCTATCTTCAGCCAATAAATGGTATTTTGACCAATCAGATCTTTTGCCAATAATTGGTAAAAAGCTCAGAATTGGGTCACCTGTGTAAACGCAGCCAGAATGTTCCCTATAACAATCAATGCACCTCACACACTCACAATCCTCCTGTACTGGTCAGGTATTATGAAGACAGGTGGTAAGGCAGAGTGTGATCCATGGTACATGACTGTGTGTGGGAGTGAAAGAATGTGTGTTGTGGATAGTATGAACGTGTGTATAATGACCAACTGTACGTGTGTGTGTGTGTGTGTGTGTGTGTGTGAGAGAGAATAGGGTGTGCACATTCTAACCAACTGTATGCGAGTGTTTGTGTAAATAAAAAGGACTTGCACAGTCCAACCCAACTGTCCGTGAGTGTATGTTATACCGTATTCATGTGAGTGTATACCGTTACCCACTCCCAGTTACTCGTCTCTCTCAAGCTCAGAGGTCTGTTTTATCTGGCGTGTGTGTACCAGTGCTCCCCCGAGTAGCGGTGCCTCCAGGGCTGCATGGAGATCCCACCCCCTCATGTCCAAGAAGGGCTCCAGCCCCGGCACACCCCTCCTGGAACCCCCAGCCTCCCCTACCCCCAGGGCTCTCCTCCTCCTTCTCAGGTCCATGTCTCCTTGGTCCCTGGCCTTCTCCTGGACCTGGCCTTTGTGGGTCTTCTCTTCAACAACATCGCTGGAGTCTGACTGGACGGTCGCCCTCTCCTTCAGGTCCCGTCCACTCTTCTTCACAGCCCCTAGTTCTTCTCCTAATCCTGGTTTGACAGGTCCTGGCCCGACAGGTCCTGGCCCAGCTGCAGCCAAAGCCTGCTCCTCCCGGGCCTTGATGGCGCTCTCCAGCTGTGCCAATTTCTCCTTCTGCTCCTGGTCCTTTTTCTCCTTCTCCGCTCTCTCCATCACCTCTCTCTCTGTCTTCTCCCACTGGATCCTCTCTCGCTCCGCTCTCTCCCTCTCTGCTCGCTCCTTTTCCAGCCTCTCATTCTCTATTCCCTCCTTCTCTACTCTGGATTTTTCGATCTCCTGCTCTCTCAACAGTTTCTCCCTCCTCTCCCTATCCAACCATTCCTCCTCCACCCTCCCCTGCACCGCTCTATCAATCCTCATTTCCTCCAGTCTCGCTTTCTCTATCCTCTCCTTCACCTTGTCCACTACCTCCACCCCTCCTTTAACTACCCCGTCCTCACCTTTGGCAGGTGGCGGCTGGGCTGGTTCTACCTTAATCCCCTCTGTCACCTTCTGACCCAGCGGTACTCCCCTAGCCCCAAGCTCCCCCTCCTTAGGGGCCTCCACCTCTGCCCCTGCCACGATTGCTGCCTCAGCCAAAACGGGCCGTTTAGGGACCTCCAGAAGTACTTCTTGTTTGGCGATAACAGAGGCAACCACTTTGAAGACCTGCTCTTCTGCACTCTTCTCCACAGGGAGGACCTCATTGTGGGGCTGGATGTGAGGCTCGGCCCCTCTGGCCTGTGGCGCTCCAGCGGGCTCCCCAGGCTCCATGGTGTCTGAGGCCAGGGCAGGACCACCTTGAGCTGGGTCTTTGGGTTTGGATGCGCCCCCCTCCTCCTGGACCCCCTTCTCTGCATTGGCCTCTGGAGCTCCATCTGTCGTATTACAAAGATCATTATTTACTTTCCCTTTTAATAACCAAACAGTTGAATTACTCAACACTTAGATACACATCACAATATAAAGACAGAACACGTATGAGTGTGCACACGCTGTGCGTCTGTACCGGTCTTTCTGGGGTGCATCTCCTGGTGCTGTTCCTGTATGACAGCCAGTAGTTTCTCCTGCTGGTCCAACAGCCTCTTCTGCTGCTCCTGCTGCTCCTTTATAACCTGCAGCAGAGCAGCATGGTCCAACTGACCCTCTACATGGGGGAGACAGGGTTACAACACACCAAACACACACAGGGGGAGTCAATTACAAGTGGGTTGGGTTGAATATACCATTCATAAATCATATATTTGGAGGTATTGGAGGGAGAAAGGGTATTCGATTTATCCAGACAAACAGTATAGGGATGTGTTTAAGGGTGGGGCTAGCGAAGGGATACTCAGTCAAATGAATGTTGGGTATGGTTGCTACAAACAACAACAGTTTGGACAAGGTGTGGGGGGGGGGGGGGTCCTGTGTGAGAGGGGGTGAGGTAATTTAGAACTTGAGGGTTATGGACATTTGGGTTAGGGGGACACAGAATTAGAAAGGTGAGTGACGATGTGAATACAGGGAGTGAGAGAAACACTTTGAACACGCTAAACAAACATGAGTTATCTATCCAAAACAGAGATGTATGGATAAACCACTACTCCAATCCTTTTGTCTCTATAACAAAGAACAAATAGCAAAAACCTATACATGATCAAATACAAATCTTAGAATCAACTATTAAAGACTCCCAGATTCTCCAATTACATTTATTGAACTACAGGACAAAATACAAACCCTCCAACCCAAAAAGGTCTGTGGTGTTGATGATATCCTCAATGAAATGATAAAATATACAAACTACAAATTCCAATTGGCTATACTTAAACTTTGTAACATCATCCTCAGCTCTTGCAACTTCCGCAATATTTGGAACCAAGGACATATCACCCCAATCCATGAAAGTGGAGACAAACTTGACCCCAATAACTTCCGTGGGATATGCGTCAACAGCAAACTTGGGAAAATCTACTGCATCATCAACAGAAGACATTTCCTCAGTGAAAACAAAGTACTGAGAAATTGTCAAATTGGCTTTTTACCAAATAACAGACCACGTATTCACCCTGCACACCCTAATTGACAAACAAACCAAAACGAATGCAAAGTCTTCCCATGCTTTCTTGATTTAAAAAAAGCTTAACACAATTTGGCATGAGGGTCTGCTATTCAAATTGATGGAAAGTGGTGTTGAGGGAGAAAAATACAACAGTGAGCGCTTAAAATGGGCAAAAAAAACACATTTCTTTCCACAGGGCTGTGGGGTGATTCAGGGATGTGCAGTACCAGTCAAAAGTTTAGACACACCTACTCAATCAAGGGTTTTTCTTTATTTTGACTATTTTCTACATTATATAATAATAGTGAAGACATCAAAACTATGAAATAACACACGGAATCATATAGTAACCAAAAACATGTTAAACAAATCCAAATGTATTTGAGATTTGAGATTCTTCAAAGTTTCGATGACAACAGCTTTGCACACACTTGGCATTCTCTCAACCAGCTTCATGAGGAATTATTTTCTAATAGTCTTGAAGGAGTTCCCACATATGCTGAGTACTTGTTGGCTGTTTTTCCTTCACTCTGCGGTCCAACTCATCCCAAACCATATCAATTTGGGTTGAAATCGGGTGATTGCGGAGGCCAGGTCATCTGATGCAGCACTCCATCACTCTCCTTCTTGATCAAATAGCCCTTACATAGCCTGGAGGTGCATTTTGGGTCATTGTCTTGTTGAAAAACAAATTATAGTCCCACTAAGCGCAAACCAGATGGGGTGACATATCACTGCAGAATGCTGTGGTAGCCATGCTGGTTAAGTGTGCCTTCAATTCTAAATAAATCAGACAGTGTCACGAGCAAAGCACCCCCCAAACCATCACAACTCCTCCTCCATGCTTCACGGTGGGAACCACACATGCGGAGATCATCCAATCACCTACTCTACGTCTCAAAGACACGGATGTTGGATCAGATCAAAGGACAGATTTCCACCGGTCTCATGTCCATTTCTCGTGTTTCTTGGCCCAAGCAAGTCTCTTCTTATTATTGGTGCCCTTTAGTAGTAGTTTATTTGAAGCAATTCAACCATGAAGGCCTGATTCACTCAGTCTCCTCTGAACAGATGATGTTGAGATGTTTATTTGGGCTGTAATCTGAGGTGCAGTTAACTCTAATGAATTTATCCTCTCCAGCAGAGGGAACTCTGGGTCTTCCTTTCCTGTGGTGGATTATTAAACATAAGAATGAGTGTGAGGTGTTGTCAGAACCCAGCTTGTGAGAAGTGACAGAGAGCTCTTATAGGACCAGGGTCCAAATAATAATAATCAATCATTTTGCTCTTTATTTAGCAATCTTACATATAAAACCTTAAATTGTTCATCAAAAATTGTGAATAACTCACCACAGGTTAATGACAAGGATGTGCTCAAAAGGATTCACATAACTCTGCAATGTTGGGTTGTATTGGAGAGAGTCTGTCTTATATCATTTTCCACACACAGTCTGTGCCTGTATTTAGTTTTCATGCTAGTGATTAGAGGTCGACTGATTAATCGGAATGGCCGATTAATTAGGGCTGATTTCAAGTTTTCATAACAATCGGTAATCTGCACACCGATTATGGCCGATTACATTGCACTCTACGAGGAGACTGCGTGGCAGGCTGACTACCTGTTATGCAAGTGCAGCAAGGAGCCAAGGTAAGTTGCTAGCTAGCATTAAACATATCTTATAAAAAAACAATCAATCTTAACATAATCACTAGTTAACTACACATGGTTGATGATATTACTAGTTTATCTAGCTTGTCCTGCGTTTCATATAATCGATGCAGTGCCTGTTAATTTATCATTAAATCACAGGCTACTTCGCCAAACTGGTGATTTAACAAGCGCATTCACGAAAAAAGCACTGTCGTTGCACCAATGTACCTAACCATAAACATCAATGCCTTTCTTAAAACCAATACACAAGTACAATGGGGAGAACAAGTATTTGATACACTGCCAATTTTGCAGGTTTTCCTACTTACAAAGCATGTAGAGGTCTGTAATTTTTATCATAGGTACACTTCAACTGTGAGAGACGGAATCTAAAAGAAAAATCCAGAAAATCACATTGTATGATTTTTAAGTAATTCATTTGCATTTTATTGCATGACATAAGTATTTGATACATCAGAAAAGCAGAACTTAATATTTGGTACAGAAACTTTTGTTTTCAATTACAGAGATCATACATTTTCTGTAGTTCTTGACCAGGTTTGCACACACTGCAGCAGGGATTTTGGCCCACTCCTCCATACAGACCTTCTCCAGATCCTTCAGGTTTCGGGGCTGTCGCTGGGCAATACAGACTTTCAGCTCCCTCCAAATATATTCTATTGGGTTCAGGTCTGGAGACTGGCTAAGCCTCTCCAGGACCTTGAGATGATTCTTACGGAGCCACTCCTTAGTTCCCCTGGCTGTGTGTTTCGGGTCGTTGTCATGCTGGAAGACCCAGCCACGACCCATCTTCAATGCTCTCACTGAGGGAAGGAGGTTGTTGGCCAAGATCTCTCGATACATGGCCCTATCCATCCTCCCCTCAATACGGTGCAGTCATCCTGTCCCCTTTGCAGAAAAGCATCCCAAAGAATGATGTTTCCACCTCCATGCTCCACGGTTGGGATTGTGTTCTTGGGGTTGTACTCATCCTTCTTCTTCCTCCTAATACGGCAAGTGGAGTTTAGACTAAAAAGCTCAATTTTTGTCTCATCAGACCACATGACCTTCTCCCATTCCTCCTCTGGATCATCCAGATGGTCATTGGCAAACTTCAGATGGGCCTGGACATGCGCTGGCTTGATCAGGGGGACCTTGCGTGCACTGCAGGATTTTAATCCATGACGGCGTAGTGTGTTACTAATGGTTTTCTTTGAGACTGTGGTCCCAGCTCTCTTCAGGTCATTGACCAGGTCCTGCCATGTATTTCTGGGCTGATCCCTCACCTTCCTCATGATCATTGATGCCCCACGAGGTGAGATCTTGTATGGAGCCCCAGGCCGAGGGTGATTGACCGTCATCTTGAACTTCTTCCATTTTCTAATAATTGCGCCAACAGTTGTTGCCTTCTCACCAAGCTGCTTGCTTATTGTCATGTAGCCTATCCCAGCCTTGTGCAGGTCTACAATTGTATCCCTGATATTCTTACACAGCTCTCTGGTCTTGGCCATTGTGGAGAGGTTGGAGTCTGTTTGATTGAGTGTATGGACAGGTGTCTTTTATACAGGTAACGAGTTCAAACAGGTGCAGTTAATACACGTAATGAGTGGAGAACAGGAGGGCTTCTTAAAGAAAAACGAACAGGTCTGTGAGAGCCGGAATTCTTACTGGTTGGTAGGTGATCAAATACTTATGTCATGCAATAAAATGCTAATTAATTACTTAAAAATCATACAATGTGATTTTCTGGATTTTTGTTTTAGATTCCGTCTCTCACAGTTGAAGTGTACCTATGATAAAAATTACAGACCTCTACATGCTTTGTAAGTAGGAAAACCTGCAAAATCGGCAGTGTATCAAATACTTGTTCTCCCCACTGTATATATTTTTACACCTGCATATTTAGTTAATATTGCTTGCTAACATGAATTTCTTTTAACTAGGGAAATTGGGTCACTTCTCTTGCGTTCTGTGCAAGCAGAGTCAGGGTATATGCAGCAGTTTGGGCCGCCTGACTCGTTGCGAACTGTGTGAAGACCATTTCTTACTAACAAAGACCGTAATTAATTTGTCAGAATTGTACATAATTATGACATAACATTGAAGGTTGTGCAATGTAACAGCAATATTTAGACTTAGGGATGCCACCCGTTAGATAAAATACGGAACGGTTCCATATTTCACTGAAAGAATAAACTTTTTGTTTTCGAAATGACAGTTTCCGGATTTGACCATATTAATGACCCAAGGCTCGTATTTCTGTGTGTTATTATAAGTAAGTCTATGATTTGACAGAGCAGTCTGAGGGATGGTAGGCAGCAGCAGGCTCGTAAGCATTCATTCAAACAGCACTTTCCTGCATTTGTCATCAGCTCTTCGCTGTGCTTCAAGCATTGCACTGTTTATGACTTCAAGCCTATCAACTCCCGAGATTAGGCTGGCAATATTAAAGTACCTATTAGAACATCCAAAAGTCAAAGGTATATGAAATACAAATGGTATAGAGAGAAATAGTTCTATAATAACTACAACCTAAAACTTCTTACCTGGGCATATTAAAGACTCATGTTAAAAGGAACCACCAGCTTTCATATGTTCTCATGTTCTGAGCAAGGAACTTAAACATTAGCTTTTTTACATGGCACATATTGCACTTTTACTTTCTTCTCCAACACTTGTTTTTTGCATTATTTAAACCAAATTGAACATGTTTCATTATTTATTTGAGACTAAATTGATTTTATTGATGCATTACATTAAGTTCAAATAAGTGTTAATTCAGTATTGTTGTAATTGTCATTATTACAAATATATATTTTAAAAAATAAAATAAAAATAGGCCGATTAATCGGTATAGGGTTTTTTGTCCTCCAATAATCGGTATCGGTGTTGAAAAATCATAGTCGGTTGACCTCTACTAGTGATGGCAGAGAATCCACTCTCACTTACAGTTGAAGTCGGAAGTTTACATACACCTTAGCCAAATACATTTAAACTCAGTTTTCATAATTCCTGACATTTTATCGTTGTAAAAATTAATATCACCACTTTATTTTAAAAATGTGAAATGTCAGAATAATAGTAGAGAGAGTGATTAATTTCAGCTTTTATTTCTTTCATCACATTCCCAGTGGGTCATAAATGTACATACACTCAATTAGTATGGTAGCATTTCCTCAAAATTGTTTAACTTGGGTCAAACGTTTCGGGTAGCCTTCCACAAGCGTCCCACAATATGTTGGGTGAATATTGGCCCATTCCTCCTGACAGAGATGGTGTAACTGAGTTAGGTTTGTAGGCCTCCTTGCCCGCACAGGCTTTTTCAATTCTGCCCACAGATTTTCTATGGGATTGAGGTCAGGGCTTTGTGATGGCCACTCCAATACCTTGACGTTGTTGTCCTTAAGCCATTTTGCCACAACTGTGGAAGTATGCTTGGGGTCATTGTCCATTTGGAAGACCCATTTGCGACCACGCTTTAACTTCCTGACATGTTGCTTCAAAATATTCACATAATTTTCCTACCTCATGATGCCATCTATTTTGTTTAGTGCACCAGTCCCTTCTGCAGCAAAGCACCCCCACAACATGACGCTGCCACCCCCGTGCTTCACGGTTGGGATGGTGTTCTTCGGCTTGCAAGCCTCCCCCTTTTTCCTCCAAACAGTAACGATGGTCATTATAGCCAAACAGTTCTATTTTTGTTTCATCAGACCAGAGAACATTTCTCCAAAAAGTACGATCTTTGTCCACATGTGCAGTTGCAAACCGTAGTCTGGCTTTTTTATGATGGGTTTGGAGCAGTGGCTTCTTCCTTGCTGAGCGGCCTTTCAGGTTATGTCGATATAGGACTTGTTTTGCTGTGGATATAGATACTTTTGTACCTGTTTCCGTCAGCATCTTCACAAGGTCCTTTGCTGTTTTTCTGGGATTGATTTGCACTTTCGTACCAAAGTACGTTCATCTCTAGGAGACAGAACGCGTCTCCTTCCTGAGCGGTATAACTGCTGCGTGGTCTCTTGGTGTTTATACTTGCGTACTATTGTTTGTACAGATGAACGTGGTACCTACAGGCGTTTTGAAATTGCTTCTAAGGATGAACTAGAATAGTGGAGGTCTACAATTGTTTTTCTGAGGTCTTGGCTGATTTCTGTAGATTTTCCCATGTCGTCAAGCAAATAGGCACTGAGTTTGAAGGTAGGCCTTGAAATACATCCACTGGTACACCTCCCATTGACTCAAATGATGTCGATTAGCCTTCTGGAATTTTCCAAGCTGTTTAAAGGCACAGTCAACTTAGTGTATGTAAACTTCTGACCCACTGGAATTGTGATACAGTGAATTATAAGTGAAATAATCTGTCTGTAAACAATTGTTGGGAAAAGTACTTGTGCCATGCACAAAGTAGATATCCTAACCGACTTGCCAAAACCATAGTTTGTTAACAAGAAATTTGTGGAGTGGTTGAAAACCGAGTTTTAATGACTCCAACTTAAGTGTATGTAAACTTCCGACTTCAACTGTAGGTACATGGTTGCAAAGGGCATCAGTGCCTTAACAGCGCAATTTGCCAAGGCAGGAAGGATACTCTGAGCGCAGCTCGATCCAGAAATCTGTCAGTGGCTTCTGATTAAAATCAGTTCTCACAGAACCGCTTGTTGCAATTTTGATGAGGCTCTCTTCTTCAGATATAAGTAAGCGGACTGGAGGCAGGGCATGAAAGGGCTAACAAATCTAGTTGTTGGTGTCATCTGTTTTGGGAAAGTACCTGCGTAATTACGCAACCAACTCACTCAGGTGGTTCGCTATATCAAATGTGACATTGTCCGTAAGCTTGAGTTCATTTGCACACAAAATATGATACAATGATGGAAAGATCTGTGTGTTGTCCTTGTTAATGCAGACAGAAAGGAGCTCCAACTTCTTAATCATAGCCTCAATGTTGTCCCGCACACTGAATATAGTTGCGGAGAGTCCCTTTAAATCCTTGATTCAGGTCATTCAGGTGAGAAAAAAAACACCCAGTCGTGTGAAAAACTCGTCATCATGCTAGCAGTCAGTCAAGTAAAAATTATTGTCAGTAAATAAAACTTGACACTTGTCTCCCAATTTTTTTTTAAACTTGTCAATACTTTGCCCCTTGATAATCAGCACACTTCTATTTGTTGTAAAAGCGTTACATGGTCGTTGCCCATATCATTGCATAGTGCAGAAAATACATGAGAGTTCAGGGGTCTTGCGTTAACAAAGTTAACCATTTTCACTGTAGTGTCCAAAACGTCTTTCAAACGGTCAGGCATTCCTATGGCAGCAAGAGCCTCTTGGTGGATGCTGCAGTGTACCCAAGTGGCATAGGGAGCAACTGCTTGCATGTGCATTACCACTGCACTATATCTCTCTCTTTTGCGCCATCATAGAATTCACTGGCTTGTATGCGAAGCAGTAATTGTTTCAAAACATCTCCTGCCATGTCACTGAAGCGTCATGAAACAGTGTTGTTTGATTAAGATATTGTCTGTATAGGTTTTTTGGGCCTTTTCCCCCAGCATTGTCCCAGCCATATCCGCAGTAGCAGGAATAATTAAGTCCTCCACAATAGTATGGGGCTTGTCTGTCCTAGCCACTCAGTAGCTCACCATATAAGAGACTTCTAGCCCCTTCTTATTAATGGTATCTGTTGCTTTTACACGTCTTACTTCTCGAAAGTCGTCTTAATTCTCGCTCAAATAACTCCTGTGGCTTATTTTCCAAATTGGCATGTTTTGTTTCTAAATGTCTGCGCAACAGTGAAAGTTTCATCGAGTTGTGAGATAGTACTTTTGCACACATAACACACTGTGGCTGATGAAAGGCACTACTCCCAATATAAGTGAACCCCAAATCAATGTAGTTCTCATCATATTTGCGCCTCTTCGATGGTTCAACGTCCCCGTCTGTTGTTCGGTGCTTTCCCTGGTAAGGGGGCAGTAGCTCTTTGGCTGCATCAGATTCACAACCCTCAGTGTCCATGCTAGCTGGGCTAACAACAAATGTAGAATTACTGATGCTAGCATTGAATCTGCTCGTGGAAGCAGAACAACTTGTGTCGTCGACAGGTGCAGGTGAAGTACTGCTGGTAGTAGCAGTATGATGTCCTAGTAGTAGTAGCAGTATGATGTCCTAGTAGTAGTAGCAGTACTACCAGTAGAGCTGGTATGTGTCTCTATGGACACATCTATCAATTGTCGAGCAAACGGAATGAGCAGCAGCTACATTTGGCTACATACGGACCGTTAATGGAATTCCCGCAAGAGAGTAACGGGTAATGTGATTGGATGTTAATAATTTGACTAAGCTACCTGTATTTGACATTGTGTTGTTATTTCGCTGAACACTAGATGGTTTCATTTTATTTTTGGCAGTGAAACGAAGCTACTCGGGCGAGAAAAAAAAAACTCACCCAAATGTATAGGCCCATTTTGAAATATAAATGTTATTTAAAAAATACATGTGAATCACATTTTTATTTGACGTACCCCCGACGGCATTGCACGTAGTACCCCAGTTTGGGAATACCTGCCCTAGAGCACACAACAAACTATACATACCTCGGCCTAAACATCAGCGCCACAGGTAACTTCTACAGAGCTGTGAACGATCTGAGATACAAGGCAAGAAGGGCCTTCTACGCCATCAAAAGGAACATAATAACATTCGACAAACCAATTAGGATCTGGCTAAAAATACTTGAATCAGTTATAGAACCCATTGCCCTTTATGGTTGTGAGGTCTGGGATCCGCTCACCAACCAAGAATTCACAAAATGGAACAAAACACCAAATTTAGACTCTGAATGCAAAAATCTGAAAAAATATCCTCTGTGTACAATGTAAAACACCAAATGCATGCAGAGCAGATTTAGGCTGATACCAGCTAACTTACACAATTCAGAAAAGTGCCGTTAAGTTCTACAACCACCTAAAAGGAAGCGATTCCCAAACCTTCCATAACAAGTAGAGAGAACGACAGAGCGACAGAAGACATGAGTTCATACCTGCAACCAGCTTTTTTATCACTGTAACAGGAGCCAGTATACAGGAAAAGAAAGGAGAGAGACAAGAGTTAGAGGAGAGAAACCAAAAACCTGATGTGGAGTATCCTGAGTGAATCAACCCAAGTCTGTCTGTCTGTCTGTCTGCCCTGGTCTGTCTGTCAGTCTGCCCTGGTCTGTCTGTCTACCTTGGTCTGGTCTGTCTGTCTACCTTGGTCTGGTCTGTCTGTCTACCTTGGTCTGGTCTGTCTGTCTACCTTGGTCTGGTCTGTCTGTCTACCTTGGTCTGGTCTGTCTGTCTACCTTGGTCTGGTCTGTCTGTCTACCCTGGTCTGGTCTGTCTGTCTACCCTGGTCTGGTCTGTCTGTCTACCCTGGTCTGGTCTGTCTGTCTACCCTGGTCTGGTCTGTCTGTCTACCCTGGTCTGGTCTGTCTTGTCTGTGAACTGTTAACCCTGGTGCTTGTTCTGTACTTCAATCCTACTCTTATTTTTCTTTCTTTAATTTTGCTTATCCTTAGTGCAATTTCCACTACTTTACCATCCATCTTATCCTCCACTCCTCTCTCCTTAACTTCTGGAACAGCAGCCCCCTCTGCTGCCAAGGGAACCACTGCTTCAGCAACTGGGGCCGCCGGCTCACCTAAACCACATGGTCAAAGGCCAGGTGTCCAACACATCTACAGCCAATCAAATCACGAGAGCATCTGAAATGATTGAATGTTCTGGACAAAGACCAGTCATACTCACGTTTCCCAGCAACCTCTGGGGCTTTGGCCGCATCAACCAGCGCCTGCTCAGCCACCACATCCTTCCCAACAAGCACCTCTTTCATTGGGGCAATTTTCTCCACTTGCTTTAGGGGTGGGACTTCCTGTTTCTTCCCCGCCCCCGGGTCAGGCTTCTCCAGCACCACATTGGACTGCACCTCGGCTCCTCCCACTTCCACTTCCTCCTTTTTCACCAACAAAGAAAGTTTCTCCTCCTCCTCTCCTCCCTCTTTATTCTTCACCTCTTCCTGGTCCGCCACTCCCTGACCCTCAGACTCTTCTCCTCCCGCAGCAGGTTGGTTCTCCTCCTCCAGCTCTGCGTCATTCTTCCTCTTCTCTATCTGGACCTCATCATGGGGGATGGGCGGCTCATGCCGATGGGCCTCCCCGTCAGGTACCGCCACACCTGGAGGAGGGGGAATACACACAGCTATAACACATGGAGTTTCAGGTGTTGCTGTAAATAGTATTCTGACAAACAACCCATCACTAATAGATGATTGCTTTTCTTCTATGTTCTAGTCTAGTGGATTCCCCCTGGTTCTATAGCGTTCCCCCTGGTTCTATAGCGTTCCCCCTGGTTCTATAGCGTTCCCCCTGGTTCTAAAGGGTTCCCCCTGGTTCTAAAGGGTTCCCCCTGGTTCTAAAGGGTTCCCCCTGGTTCTGTACCTGCATCAGGGCGGTCCAGCTGCACTTCCTCCTCCTCTTTCCTGTCTGGAACTCCTTGTTCAGGTCCTTTGATCTGGGGGGCTTGTTCCTGCTGTCTCTCTACTGGACGGACTGGCTCTAAAGCAGCAGGGGCCTTATGCCTCTCCACCAACACAGGCTTCACCTCAAGCTGTTTCGCTACCACCGGATTCTCTACTGCTGGGAAGGAACAATTTGTTTGTATGTGTAAGAGCCACTAGATGGCAGCAGAAATCTAAGCTATAAAGAGATGCAACACTAATACATCTCTAATACGGACCTACAATACAACCTAAGAGAATGAGAAGGGGACAGAGAAGACAGACAGCGACAGAGAGCGAGAGAGACAGCGAGCGAGAGAGACAGCGAGCGAGAGAGACAGCGAGCGAGACAGACAGCGAGCGAGAGAGACAGCGAGCGAGACAGACAGCAGCAGTCAGGCTTCTCCAGCACCTCATTGGACTGCACCTCAGCTCCTCCCACTTCCCAAGACAGTGAGCGAGCGACACAGTGAGCGAGCGAGACAGACAGACAGCGAGCGAGACAGACAGCGAGCGAGACAGGACAGCGAGCGAGACAGACAGACAGCGAGCGAGACATGACAGCGAGCGAGCGAGACAGGACGGACAGCGAGCGAGACAGACAGACAGCGAGCAAGACAGACAGACAGCGAGCGAGACAGACAGACAGCGAGCGAGACAGACAGACAGCGAGCGAGACAGACAGACAGCGAGCGAGACAGACAGACAGCGAGCGAGACAGACAGACAGCGAGCGAGACAGACAGACAGCGAGCGAGACAGACAGCGAGCGAGACAGACAGCGAGCGAGCGAGACAGACAGTGAGCGAGACAGACAGACAGACAGCGAGCGAGACAGACAGACAGCGAGCGAGACAGACAGACAGCGAGCGAGACAGACAGACAGCGAGCGAGACAGACAGACAGACAGCGAGCGAGACAGACAGACAGACAGACAGCGAGCGAGACAGACAGACAGCGAGCGAGACAGAGAGACAGCGAGCGAGCGAGACAGGACAGACAGCGAGCGAGCGAGACAGGACAGACAGCGAGCGAGCGAGACAGACAGACACACAGCGAGCGAGACAGACAGACAGCGAGCGAGACAGACAGACAGCGAGACAGACAGACAGACAGCGAGCGACACAGACAGACAGCGAGCGAGACAGACAGACAGCGAGACAGCGAGACAGACAGCGAGACAGACAGACAGACAGCGAGCGAGACAGACAGACAGCGAGCGAGACAGACAGCGAGCGAGACAGACAGACAGCGAGACAGACAGACAGCGAGCAAGACAGACAGACAGACAGCGAGCGAGACAGACAGACAGCGAGCGAGACAGACAGCGAGCGAGCGAGACAGGACAGACAGACAGACAGCGAGCGAGACAGACAGGCAGCGAGCGAGACAGACAGGCAGCGAGCGAGACAGACAGACAGCGAGCGAGACAGGACAGCGAGCGAGCGAGACAGACAGACAGCGAGCGAGACAGACAGACAGCGAGCGAGACAGGACAGCGAGCGAGCGAGACAGGACAGACAGCGAGCGAGAGAGACAGGACAGACAGACAGCGAGCGAGACAGACAGCGAGCGAGACAGACAGACAGCGAGCGAGACAGACAGACAGCGAGCGAGACAGACAGACAGCGAGCGAGACAGACAGACAGCAAGCGAGACAGAGAGCGAGCGAGACAGACAGACAGCGAGCGAGACAGACAGACAGCGAGCGAGACAGACAGCGAGCGAGACAGACAGACAGCGAGCGAGACAGACAGACAGCGAGCGAGACAGACAGACAGCGAGACAGACAGACAGCGAGCGAGACAGACAGCGAGCGAGACAGACAGACAGCGAGCGAGACAGACAGACAGACAGCGAGCGAGACAGACAGACAGCGAGCGAGACAGACAGCGAGCGAGACAGACAGTGAGCGAGACAGACAGACAGACAGA
Organism: Oncorhynchus clarkii lewisi; assembly: GCF_045791955.1. Lineage (NCBI taxonomy): Eukaryota > Metazoa > Chordata > Actinopteri > Salmoniformes > Salmonidae > Oncorhynchus > Oncorhynchus clarkii. Next base: position 39,533,689 of record NC_092169.1, on the reverse strand, counting down.
CAGCGAGACAGACAGACAGACAGCGAGACAGACAGACAGCGAGCGAGACAGACAGACAGCGAGCGAGACAGACAGACAGCGAGCGAGACAGACAGACAGCGAGCGAGACAGACAGACAGCGAGCGAGACAGACAGACAGCGAGCGAGACAGACAGACAGCGAGCGAGACAGACAGACAGCGAGACAGACAGTGAGCGAGACAGACAGACAGACAGCGAGCGAGACAGACAGACAACGAGCGAGACAGACAGACAGCGAGCGAGACAGACAGCGAGCGAGCGAGACAGACAGCGAGCGAGACAGACAGTGAGCGAGACAGACAGACAGACAGCGAGCGAGACAGACAGACAACGAGCGAGACAGACAGCGAGCGAGACAGACAGCGAGCGAGACAGACAGACAGCGAGCGAGACAGACAGACAGCGAGCGAGACAGACAGTGAGCGAGACAGACAGACAGTGAGCGAGCGAGACAGGACAGACAGCGAGCGAGCGAGACAGGACAGACAGCGAGCGAGACAGACAGACACACAGCGAGCGAGACAGACAGACAGCGAGCGAGACAGACAGCGAGCGAGACAGACAGACAGCGAGCGACACAGACAGACAGCGAGCGAGACAGACAGACAGCGAGCGAGACAGACAGACAGACAGACAGCGAGACAGACAGACAGCGAGCGAGACAGACAGACAGCGAGCGAGACAGAGAGCGAGCGAGACAGAGAGCGAGCGAGCAAGACAGACAGACAGACAGCGAGCGAGACAGACAGACAGCGAGCGAGACAGACAGACAGACAGCGAGCGAGACAGACAGACAGCGAGCGAGACAGACAGCGAGCGAGCGAGACAGGACAGACAGACAGACAGCGAGCGAGACAGACAGACAGCGAGCGAGACAGACAGACAGCGAGCGAGACAGGACAGCGAGCGAGCGAGACAGACAGACAGCGAGCGAGACAGACAGACAGCGAGCGAGACAGGACAGCGAGCGAGCAAGACAGGACAGACAGCGAGCGAGAGAGACAGGACAGACAGACAGCGAGCGAGACAGAAAGACAGCGAGCGAGACAGCGAGCGAGACAGACAGACAGCGAGCGAGACAGACAGCGAGCGAGACAGACAGACAGCGAGCGAGACAGACAGCGAGCGAGACAGACAGACAGCGAGCGAGACAGACAGACAGCGAGCGAGACAGAGAGCGAGCGAGACAGACAGACAGCGAGCGAGACAGACAGACAGCGAGACAGACAGCGAGCGAGACAGAGAGCGAGCGAGACAGACAGACAGCGAGCGAGACAGACAGACAGCGAGCGAGACAGACAGCGAGCGAGACAGACAGCGAGCGAGACAGACAGCGAGCGAGACAGACAGCGAGCGAGACAGAGACAGACAGACAGCGAGCGAGACAGAGAGCGAGCGAGACAGACAGACAGCGAGCGAGACAGAGAGCGAGCGAGACAGACAGACAGCGAGCGAGACAGACAGACAGCGAGACAGACAGCGAGCGAGACAGACAGACAGCGAGCGAGACAGACAGCGAGCGAGACAGACAGCGAGCGAGACAGACAGCGAGCGAGACAGACAGCGAGCGAGACAGACAGCGAGCGAGACAGACAGCGAGCGAGACAGACAGCGAGCGAGACAGACAGCGAGCGAGACAGACAGCGAGCGAGACAGAGACAGACAGACAGCGAGCGAGACAGAGACAGACAGACAGCGAGCGAGACAGACAGACAGCGAGCGAGACAGGACAGCGAGCGAGCGAGACAGGACAGACAGCGAGCGAGCGAGACAGGACAGACAGCGAGCGAGCGAGACAGGACAGACAGCGAGCGAGCGAGACAGGACAGACAGCGAGCGAGACAGGACAGACAGACAGACAGCGAGCGAGACAGACAGAGAGCAAGCGAGACAGACAGACAGCGAGCGAGACAGACAGACAGCGAGCGAGACAGACAGACAGCGAGCGAGACAGACAGACAGCGAGCGAGACAGACAGACAGCGAGACAGACAGACAGACAGCGAGCCAGACAGACAGCGAGACAGACAGACAGACAGCGAGCGAGACAGACAGACAGCGAGCAAGACAGACAGACAGCGAGCGAGCGAGACAGACAGCGAGCGAGACAGACAGACAGACAGCGAGGGAGACAGACAGCGAGCGAGACAGACAGCGAGCGAGACAGACAGCGAGCGAGACAGACAGCGAGCGAGACAGACAGCGAGACAGAGACAGACAGCGAGACAGAGACAGACAGCGAGACAGAGACAGACAGACAGCGAGCGAGACAGAGACAGACAGACAGCGAGACAGACAGACAGCGAGCGAGCCAGACAGCGAGCGAGCCAGACAGACAGCGAGCGAGCCAGACAGACAGCGAGCGAGACAGACAGACAGCGAGCGAGACAGACAGCGAGCGAGACAGACAGACAGCGAGCGAGACAGACAGACAGCGAGCGAGACAGACAGACAGCGAGCGAGACAGACAGACAGCGAGCGAGACAGACAGACAGCGAGCGAGACAGACAGCGAGCGAGACAGACAGCGAGCGAGCGAGACAGACAGCGAGCGAGACAGACAGACAGCGAGCGAGACAGACAGACAGCGAGCCAGACAGACAGCGAGACAGACAGACAGCGAGACAGACAGACAGCGAGACAGACAGACAGCGAGACAGACAGACAGCGAGCGAGCGAGACAGACAGTGAGCGAGACAGACAGACAGACAGCGAGCGAGACAGACAGACAGCGAGCGAGACAGACAGACAGCGAGCGAGACAGACAGACAGCGAGCGAGACAGACAGACAGCGAGCGAGACAGACAGACAGCGAGGGAGACAGACAGACAGCAAGACAGACAGACAGTGAGCGAGCGAGACAGGACAGCGAGCGAGCGAGACAGGACAGACAGCGAGCGAGCGAGACAGGACAGACAGCGAGCGAGCGAGACAGGACAGACAGCGAGCGAGACAGACAGACACACAGCGAGCGAGACAGACAGACAGCGAGCGAGACAGACAGCGAGCGAGACAGACAGACAGCTAGCGACACAGACAGACAGCGAGCGAGACAGACAGACAGCGAGACAGACAGACAGACAGCGAGCGAGACAGACAGACAGCGAGCGAGACAGACAGACAGCGAGCGAGACAGACAGACAGCGAGCGAGACAGAGAGCGAGCGAGACAGAGAGCGAGCGAGCAAGACAGACAGACAGACAGCGAGACAGACAGCGAGCGAGACAGACAGACAGCGAGCGAGACAGACAGACAGCGAGCGAGACAGACAGACAGCGAGCGAGACAGACAGACAGACAGCGAGCGAGCGAGACAGGACAGACAGACAGACAGCGAGCGAGACAGACAGACAGCGAGACAGACAGACAGCGAGCGAGACAGGACAGCGAGCGAGCTAGACAGACAGACAGCGAGCGAGACAGGACAGCGAGCGAGCGAGACAGGACAGACAGCGAGCGAGAGAGACAGGACAGACAGACAGCGAGCGAGACAGACAGACAGCGAGCGAGACAGACAGACAGTGAGCGAGACAGAGAGCGAGCGAGACAGAGAGCGAGCGAGCAAGACAGACAGACAGACAGACAGCGAGCGAGACAGACAGACAGCGAGCGAGACAGACAGACAGACAGCGAGCGAGACAGACAGACAGCGAGCGAGCGAGACAGGACAGACAGACAGACAGCGAGCGAGACAGACAGACAGCGAGCGAGACAGACAGACAGACAGCGAGCGAGACAGGACAGCGAGCGAGCGAGACAGACAGACAGCGAGCGAGACAGACAGCGAGCGAGACAGGACAGCGAGCGAGCGAGACAGGACAGACAGCGAGCGAGAGAGACAGGACAGACAGACAGCGAGCGAGACAGAAAGACAGTGAGCGAGACAGCGAGCGAGACAGACAGACAGCGAGCGAGACAGACAGACAGCGAGCGAGACAGACAGACAGCGAGCGAGACAGACAGACAGCGAGCGAGACAGACAGCGAGCGAGACAGACAGCGAGCGAGACAGACAGACAGCGAGCGTGACAGACAGACAGCGAGCGAGACAGACAGACAGCGAGCGAGACAGACAGCGAGCGAGACAGACAGACAGCGAGACAGACAGACAGCGAGCGAGAGAGACAGACAGACAGCGAGACAGACAGACACCGAGCGAGACAGACAGCGAGCGAGACAGACAGCGAGCGAGACAGACAGCGAGCGAGACAGAGACAGACAGACAGCGAGCGAGACAGACAGCGAGCGAGACAGACAGACAGCGAGCGAGACAGACAGACAGCGAGCGAGACAGGACAGCGAGCGAGCGAGACAGGACAGACAGCGAGCGAGCGAGACAGGACAGACAGCGAGCGAGCGAGACAGGACAGACAGCGAGCGAGCGAGACAGGACAGACAGCGAGCGAGCGAGACAGACAGACAGACAGACAGCGAGCGAGACAGACAGACAGCGAGCGAGACAGACAGACAGCGAGCGAGACAGACAGACAGCGAGCGAGACAGACAGACAGCGAGCGAGACAGAGAGCGAGCGAGACAGACAGACAGCGAGCAAGACAGACAGACAGACAGCGAGCGAGACAGACAGACAGCGAGCGAGAAAGACAGACAGCGAGCGAGACAGACAGACAGCGAGCGAGACAGACAGACAGCGAGACAGACAGACAGCGAGGGAGACAGACAGACAGCCAGACAGACAGACAGCGAGACAGACAGCGAGCGAGAGACAGACAGACAGCGAGCGAGACAGACAGCGAGCGAGACAGACAGCGAGCGAGACAGACAGCGAGCGAGACAGACAGCGAGCGAGACAGACAGCGAGCGAGACAGACAGCGAGCGAGACAGACAGCGAGCGAGACAGACAGCGAGACAGACAGACAGACAGCGAGACAGACAGACAGACAGCGAGACAGACAGACAGACAGCGAGGGAGACAGACAGACAGACAGCGAGACAGACAGACAGCGAGACAGACAGACAGACAGCGAGACAGACAGCGAGCGAGACAGACAGCGAGCGAGACAGACAGCGAGCGAGACAGACAGCGAGCGAGACAGACAGCGAGCGAGACAGACAGCGAGCGAGACAGACAGACAGCGAGACAGAGACAGACAGCGAGACAGAGACAGACAGCGAGACAGAACCAGACAGACAGCGAGCGAGACAGAGACAGACAGCGAGCGAGCCAGACCGCGAGCGAGCCAGACAGAGAGCTAGCGAGACAGACAGAGAGCTAGCGAGACAGACAGAGAGCTAGCGAGACAGACAGAGAGCTAGCGAGACAGACAGAGAGCTAGCGAGACAGACAGAGAGCTAGCGAGACAGACAGAGAGCTAGCGAGACAGACAGAGAGCTAGCGAGACAGACAGAGAGCTAGCGAGACAGACAGAGAGCTAGCGAGACAGACAGAGAGCTAGCGAGACAGACAGAGAGCTAGCGAGACAGACAGAGAGCTAGCGAGACAGACAGCGAGCTAGGGAGAGAGACAGCGAGCTAGGGAGAGAGACAGCGAGCTAGGGAGAGAGACAGCGAGCTAGGGAGAGAGACAGCGAGCTAGGGAGAGAGACAGCGAGCTAGGGAGAGAGACAGCGAGCTAGGGAGAGAGACAGCGAGCTAGGGAGAGAGACAGAGAGCTAGGGAGAGAGACAGAGAGCTAGGGAGAGAGACAGAGCTAGGGAGAGAGACAGAGCTAGGGAGAGAGAGAGAGCTAGGGAAAGACAGGGACCCATGCTTCCGTTATCATTCATCTGCAATAAACAGGAAACAGGTGTGGAAGTGGATGACTGTATCAGTCAGAGGGAGAGAGAGATAAAGAAAGAAAGACAGTGATAGAGGTAGAGATGGAAAGAGGAGAATGGAAGGAAGGATGAGGCTGTGTGAACTGTCCTTGCTCCAGTGTGTGTAACTCTCTCTCATTTTTATGACCCCCCCCCTCTTCTCTTACCCAAACCCCTAACCACTCCAAACACCGGCCCTCCTGTCTCACTCATCTCTCCCCTCATTTCCTCTGTCTGTTCCTCTGAATCGTCTCCCTCCATCTTATCCCGTTACAGGAAAGAGAGCAGGCATTTCAGCTGCCCAGGAGAGGGGGAAAGAGAAGGAGAGAGGGAAGAGGAGAGAGAAAATGAAGTAGGAGAGGTGGAGAGAGGGGAGAGCGAGATGGGGGTGGGTGAGAAACCACCGGAGTTTGAAGAGCATCACTCTGGATCCATCAATGTCAAAGGCTGCTCCTCTTATCCTCTACCCCGTCTGTCTAGCTGTCTGTCAGTCAAACATTCAATATATTCCCGCATTGATAAAGGAATTTATATGTTTAAAGTAATGACTAAAGTATTCCACCCTGAAACGGTATAGCTGTGTGAAATGTATTAGAATTATAAGGCTATAATAATGTGTTAGAGTCATAATTCAACAATGTGTGTGACTAGGCCGTCGTGTTACTATTTTGCAATATGAGCTGGGTAGACATTCAAGGACAACTGAACTGTCGACTTGTGATAAAGATTTACCATGTTGCAGAAGGGTGATAAACAATGTATGTTAACTTTGGAAAAATACAGCCCACCTAAAGAGAGGTGGAGTTTCTACTGATGTGAGTTCTTGTCTGTGTGTGTGAGGTATAAAAAGCTATGTGCATTGTATGATTTTCAGATTACTCTCTGAATAAAGGATTGATCTATTGCAGACTGGGGACTTAGTCTAATTCTTCATTAACCAGGGTCTTACAAACTTATGGGAATTGGTCAAAGTTATAAAATAGTTCAGTTAGAACATTGGGATAAAAATTCTCATGACATCCATTTATCTGCAGTTCCATCTTTGTTTTAAGATTGCTTTGACCTTTTGGCTCTTGGTCTCTCTACTCTCACCAAAACTGACATCAAAATGTGATCTTTGGAGTTCGGAGCATCTCAGACTTAGAACTGAATAGAACTGAATAGAATAGCTGACTCAAGGAAGGAACATTGTAATATCGTCCATACCGTTCAATAAATCAGCCATGTCAGGAAGGACTCTCAAGATGGTACCCTTGTCAGCTGCAGGAGGAGGAGGGGCATGCTTGGGGGTGGAGTCACTGGCTGAGATTGACACCGTGGTGAAGGTGCTGACCAGCAAGATGCCTAACCCAACCCACAGCACCAACTATAGAGAGAGAGAGATGTTGGTGAGTGATGAGATTAGTCGAGATAATGCATGCATGTATGCATGTATGCATGTATGTATGTATGCATGCATGTATGTACAGTGGGGCAAAAAAGTATTTAGTCAGCCACCAATTGTGCAAGTTCTCCCACTTAAAAAGATGAGGCCTGTAATTTTCATCATTTCAACTATGACAGACAAAATGAGAAAAATTGTAGGATTTTTAATGAATTTATTTGCAAATTATGGTGGAAAATAAGTATTTGGTCAATAATAAAAGTTTCTCAATACTTTGTTATATACCCTTTGTTGGCAATGACAGAGGTCAAACGTTTTCTGTAAGTCTTCACAAGATTTTCACACACTGTTGCTGGTATTTCCTCCATGCAGATCTCCTCTAGGCCACTCCAGGACCTTCAAATGCTTCGTACGCTTCACAGTAGGTATGGTGTTCTTTGGATGCAACTCAGCATTCTTTGTACTCCAAACACGACGAGTTGAGTTTTTACCAAAAAGTTCTATTTTGGTTTCATCTGACCATATGACATTCTCCCAATCTTCTTCTGGATCATCCAAATGCTCTCTAGCAAACTTCAGACGGGCCTGGAAATGTACTGGCTTAAGCAGGGGGACACGTCTGGCACTGCAGGATTTGAGTCCCTGGTGGCGTAGTGTGTTACTGATGGTAGGCTTTGTTACTTTGGTCCCAGCTCTCTGCAGGTCATTCACTAGGTCACCCCGTGTGGTTCTGGGATTTTTGCTCACTGTTCTTGTGATCATTTTGACCCCACGGGGTGAGATCTTGCGTGGAGCCCCAGATCGAGGGAGATTATCAGTGGTTTTGTATGTCTTCCATTTCCTAATAATTGCTCCCACAGTTGATTTCTTCAAACCAAGCTGCTTACCTATTGCAGATTCAGTCTTCCTAACCTGGTGCAGGTCTACAATTGTTTCTGGTGTCCTTTGACAGATCTTTGGTCTTGGCCATAGTGGAGTTTGGAGTGTGACTGTTTAAGGTTGTGGACAGGTGTCTTTTATACTGATAACAAGTTCAAACAGGTGCCATTAATACAGGTAACGAGTGGAGGACAGAGGAGCCTCTTAAAGAAGAAGTTACAGGTCTGTGAGAGCCAGAAATCTTGCTTGTTTGTAGGTGACCAAATACTTATTTTCCACCATAATTTGCAAATAAATTAATTAAAAATCCTACAATGTGATTTTCTGGATTGTTTTTCTCTATTTGTCTGTCATAGTTGAAGTGTACCTATGATGAAAATTACAGGCCTCTCATCTTTTTAAGTGGGAGAACTTGCACAATTGGTGGCTGACTAAATACTTTTTTGCCCCACTGTATGTATGTATGTATGTATGTACAGTTGAAGTCGGAAGTTTACATACACTTAGGTTGGAGTCATGAAAACTCTTTTTTTCAACCACTCCAAAAATGTATTGTAAACAAACTATAGTTTGGCAAGTCGGTTAGGACATCTACTTTGTGCATGACATAAATAATTTCAGTGGGTCAGAAGTTTACATACACTAAGTTGACTGTGCCTTTAAACAGCTTGGAAAATTCCAGAAGGCTAATTGACATCATTTGAGTCAATGGGAGGTGTACCAGTGGATGTATTTCAAGGCCTACCTTCAAACTCAGTGCCTATTTGCTTGACATCATGGGAAAATCTAAAGAAATCAACCAAGACTTCAGAAAATAAATTGTAGACCTCCACTATTCTAGTTCATCCTTGGGAGCAATTTCCAAACGCCTGAAGGTACTAGGTTCATCTGTACAAACAATAGTACGCAAGTATAAACACCATGGGACCACGCAGCCATCATACCGCTCAGGAAGGAGACGTGTTCTGTCTCCTAGAGATGAACAGTCTTTGGTGCGAAAAGTGCAAATCAATCCCAGAACAACAGCAACGGACCTTGTGAAGATGCTGGCGGAAACAGGTACAAAAGTATCTATATCCACAGTAATTCGAGTCCTATATTGACATAACCTGAAAGGCCGCTCAGCAAGGAAGAAGCCACTGCTCCAAAACCGCCATAAGAAAGCCAGACTACGGTTTGCAACTGCACATGGGGACAACGATCTGACTTTTTGAAGACATTTCCTCTTCTCTGACGAAACAAAAATATAACTGTTTGGCCATAATGACAATTTGGAGAAAAAAGGGAGGCTTGCAAGTCGAAGAACACCCTCCCAACCGTGAAGCACGGGGGTGGCAGCATCATGTTGTGGGGGTGCTTTGCTGCAGAACGGACTGGTGCACTTCACAAAATAAATGGCATCATGAGGGAGGAAAATTATGTGGATATATTGAATCAACATCTCAAGACATCAGTCAGGAAGTTAAAGCTTGGTCGCAAATGGGTATTCCAAATGGACAATGACTCCAAGCATACTTCCAAGATTGTGGCAAAATGGCTTAAGGACAACAAAGTCAAGGTATTAGAGTGGCCATCACAAAGCCCTGACCTCAATCCATAGAAAACGTTTGACCCAAGTGAAACAATTTAAAGGCAACGCTACCAAATACTAATTAAGTGTATGTAAACATCTGACCCACAGGGAATGTGATGAAAGAAATAAAAACTGAAAGAAATAATTTCCTCTACTATTATTCTGATATTTCACATTCTTAAAATAAAGTGGTGATCCTAACTGACCTAAGACAGGGAATTCTTACTAGGATTGAATGTCAGGAATTGCGAAAAACTGAGTTTAAATGTATTTGACTAAGGTGTAAGTAAACTTCCGACCTCAACTGTGTGTGTGTGTGTGTGTGGTACCTGTGCGGTGAGTCCATTCTTCTGGATCTTTCTGTAGATGAGGGCAGGGCAGATGAAGCAGATGAGGGAGCCCATGGTGGCTCCAGTCAGACCCAGGATGGTCTCCACTACAGAGGGAGTAGCATAGACAAACATTAAGTCACACAATCCACTTGCATGGCTAAAGCCACATACTGCCAGTGTACCACATTAGTCTACGTGTCAGCCAGGTAACAATCCTCATTCTACTCTTCCACGCTCCTCATTCTCTCCATGTCTTCCTGCACCTCCTCAACTTTTTCCAGACAGACAAGGACATGGCTAAGCCTTCCTATTCAATCAGAAGTCAGAATCCCCATGGCCTCGTTCCAACCCATCTGGCCCATGGCCCCGTTCCAACCCATCTGGCCCCGTTCCAACCCATTTGGCCCATGGCCCCGTTCCAACCCATCTGGCCCCATTCCAACCCATCTGGCCCCATTCCAACCCATCTGGCCCATGGCCCCGTTCCAACCCATCTGGCCCATGGCCCTGTACCAAATGAAGCAGAAACCTACCCCCCTTAATCTAATCTAGCACAAGCTTCACTCTCAGACCCTGTGTTTCAAGCCAGTACCAATCTCTCCTCCTGGGAACCCAGGCCATATTATGTGCCTCAGATTTAGTGTCCGTTTCCCCTCTGAGTCCCCCCATCACTCTATTAGCCTGATTAGGTACACACACACATACGCTGGTGTGTGTGTGTGCGTGCGTGTGTCCCTACCCAAACACAACCCTAACTAATAGCCTTACCACATAAGATTAATAAAACATGCAAACTAACCCAAACCTCTAGATCATCGTTACAGAAAACACACAACAGAGACCTCTAAAGAACAAGTGTGCGTGCGGTTTGTGTGTTTTGTGTGTGTGTGTGGGGGGGGGGGGGGGGGGGGTGTTTTGTGGGGGGGGGCTATGAGCCAGAGAGGGTGTGTGTGTTTTGTGGGGGGTGAGGGTGTGTGTGTCTTGTGGGGGGGGGGCTATGAGCCAGAGAGGGTGTGTGTGTTTTGGGGGGGGGGGGGGGGGGGGGGCTATGAGCCAGAGAGGGTGTGTGTGTTTTGTGGGGGGGGGGGGGCTATGAGCCAGAGAGGGTGTGTGTGTCTGGGTGTCTGAGAAGAGAGAATAATAGCTCTATAAAAGGTGTGAGTAAGGAGTGGGTTAGAGTGTGGAGGGGGGGCTCTATGAAATCAAATCAAATTTTATTCAAATCAAATCAAAATTTATTTGAGCCAGAGAGTGTGTGTGTGTTTTGTGGGGGTGGCTATGAGCCAGAGAGGGTGTGTGTGTTTTGTGGGGGGGGCTATGAGCCAGAGAGGGTGTGTGTTTTGTGGGGGGGGGGGCTATGAGCCAGAGAGGGTGTGTGTGTTTTGTGGGGGGGGCTATGAGCCAGAGAGGGTGTGTGTGTTTTGTGGGGGTGCTATGAGCCAGAGAGGGTGTGTGTGTTTTGTGGGGGGGCTATGAGCCAGAGAGGGTGTGTGTGTCTGGGTGTCTGAGAAGAGAGAATAATAGCTCTATAAAAGGTGTGATTTAAGGAGTGGGTTAGAGTGTGACATTCACTGAGTGGTAAACTCATATTCACACAGCCTGTGCTACAATGCACGACACAACACATGCACCTTAAAGACCTGCAGTCACACACACACAGTCGCACACACACGCACCATTGGGGATGAGGATGCCTCCCAGCATGGTTCCGAAGACGATGGCGAGGGTGATCATCTTAAAGCGCATTGGAGGCATGTACCCCCCTGCAGTAAACGTGCCATCCTTCTGCTGAGGGACAAAAAGAGGGGAGAGAGAAAGATTCATTATAACAGTGTTGTACAGTAAAGCTCTTCCAGGTTAGGTCATTATAATATCATTTCACTGTTCACAGTGTGTCTCCGTGTTTGGATTTACTTTCCTTGTGGGGACCAGATAGTAAAATAAGGACAACAGGGGGTCCCCACAAGGAAACAGACTATTTTGGGTTTGGGGGTTAGATTCAGAGTTCGGTTACAATTACAGTTAGGATTAGGTTTATAGCTCAGACACACCGGTGGGATTGTCAAACGTTTGCCTGCCGACAGTACTTAGCACCTCTGAATGGAGTGTCAGCAGTCAATCTCTTTTGTGTCCACACAGCAAAGATCTTGAAGTCGTCAGCCACTCAGCCTTGTTAAAATACTCCAAACCAGAAGGTGGCAGTAGCATTGTTGGGCAATGCATGTCCATGTCTGTTGCTTCATGGTTTAGTCAAATGTTAGATACGCTAATGTTGCTATTGTTATAGAAAGCCTTTGTTGATACTAGCCAAAAGGCCACAGCTAGATAACTAGCTAGCAAGATCACAAATAAACTATTTCATTCATTCCCCATAATTGCATACAGCCCATAGATACATGTTTAGCTAGCTAGCTAACGTTAGCTAAATTGTTAACATGATACGCTTGCTAGCTAGGTAAAGACACTGCATTGACTTTCGGCAGCTGCTTCATGCAAACAAATCAATTGTGATTGCTATAGTGGCCAGATAGCTAGCTTGGTAAAGCATCTAGTGTGGTGTGCATTGTGCTGCACTAACCACCCCTTTCATTTCATATGAAGTGTGCGACTGCCTTTCTCAGTTATCAAGATAACGTTAGCTAGCTAGCTCAAACAAATAAGTTAGTGCACATAATCAAACCGAACAATTTTTTTATTTATTTAAGCACAAAAATTCTTAGCTAGATGTAAAGACTTGCTCTAGGAAAGAAATGTATTATGCTGCTTTGTTTAAGTTAGAACAATTCGAATGAAAAGGCTGGATTGTACGGGAAAATGGGCCTTCTTTTCCTCGTCACTCCTGTCACCTCCTCCACGTGGAGGTTTGTGCGCTTTGATTGTCTCAAAGTCAAGTTATCGGCCACTGCCGAGCACTGCGATTCTACAAGTAGAAACTTCAGGTTCATCGGTACACAGCAGGTACGTATTTTTATTCTAGCAAGAGAAGGAATGGCCTCCTACTGTGCTAAGAGCCTATTGGCACTCAAATTCTCAGTGAATTTCATGCTTTAGGGAAAATATAATTTTGAATGGGAATAAATTGTTTGGTCTCCACAAAGACAGTAAAATAAACGTGTGCGTGTGTTTGCGTGTTAGGGCTGGGAATTGCCAAGGGCCTCACGATATTATCACGATACTTAGGTGCCGATATGATATGTATTGCGATTCTCACGATTCTATATGTATTGTGATTCGATACTGTGATTTTACTGCGATTCGATGTTCCAAATATATTGCTGCTGCAGAGGGACAAGAGATGGCCTACAGAGCTAAGCTATGAAGGTACAAGCTAGCGCAAAAATATTGTTGCAATATTGTCAAAAAGATACATTGTCAAAAATAATATTTCAATATCTAACGGTATCGATCCCCCCCATCACTAGTATGTGTGTGTGTTGGTGTGTGTTAACCTGCATGTGTGTATATAGTCACCTGTTGTTCGAACAGCATGGTGTTGATTGCCTGTCTACAGGGCAGTATCATCATGGGAAAGCCCACCGCCACTGACATCATGAAGCCCACCCGGATCATCTTAGTCACCGGGTTAGAAGGGAAGTTCATCAGAACGTTACCGGCTATGTCCTCCGTGAAACTGACGTAGCCAAAGAATCCCACCTAGAGAGGAGAGGATGGAAGGGTTCATAAGAAACGGAATAGAGCTAAGCACAGGCACAATTTGGTTAATTCTGCTTTCCAACAGACACTGGGAATCAAATTCAACTTTCAGCAGAACAATAACCTAAAACACAAATATGCACTGGAGTTGTTTAACAAGACAACATTAAAATGTTCCTGAGTGGCCTAGTTACAGTTTTGACTTAAATTGGCTTAAAAAAAATCTATGGCAAGACTTGAAAACGGCTGTCTAGCAATGATCAACAATGTGCACATATTATACAATCCAGGTGTGGAAAGCTCTTAGAGACTTACCCAGAAAGACTCACAGCTGTAATCGCTTGTCAAAGGTGATTCTAACATGTATTGACTCAGGGGTGAGAATTCTTATGGAAATTAGATATTTATGCTTTTAATTTTCAGTAAATGTGCAAAAAAATCTAAAAACATCTTTTCACTTGGTCATTGTGGGATATTGTGTGTAGATGGGTGAAAAAAACAACGATAATTTTTTAAATGTTCAATTCGGGCTGTAACAACAAAATGTGGAATAAGTCAATGGGTATGAATACTAACTGAAGGCACTGTAACACACACCTAAACCATCGTGCAGTATAGAACAATGTACTGTCCTATGCAGCGAAGACATCGGGATAGGTAGTGACATCATCAGCGTGCACCACTCACCGTGATGTAGAAGGTGGTGACGACGTTGAGGGAGGTGGTGAAGATGGTGCTCATGCGTTTGATGGAGGGCTCGTCCAGACTGTCGTAGGTAGGCAACACCTGCCTGTAAACAAACAACCAGCCCACAAGCTACAGCTGCCACATCAGACTGGACCGGAGAGCTCAAGTTTCAGGACAAACTTTATAGGCTACTAGAGAAGTAAAGCATCAAGACTTTGTGGATTATCAAATGTTTCAGGGGTCTTAAGATAATCATTTGATCAAAATCTAAAATATTCTAGGCAGAGAACAAGACAGACAAGGCAAACCATGAGGGTAAAAAGGTGAATTCTGTCTGATAGTTCAGATCTCTAGTCATTATAGATGATTAGATTGAAAAGTGAGGATCAGGGGTGAAATCATTTGTCCAATGATTGCACTCAAAACGCAAATAATTTGCAACGAAAATTAGAGTTTATATTGAACAAATTTAGGTAGGTCCCTCCCTGTTTTGTACCGTTTGGTTCAGTCTGGTTTCTAGTGAATACACCCCAGCATTTGTATCATATCACATAAAACACATGCTAAACAGATGTAATGGAGAGAACAGCCAATTTCACAAAAAGTCTGTTGTATTTCCATGATCTGGTAGGTAGAGTGGGTGAGAAAGACGTGTGTGTGCGACACAAGTGTGTGCGTGTGTGTGCACGCGTGTGTGTGTGTGTGAGAATGAGTGGGCACTTTACTGCACTGTATGTCAGTGCTGGTTATTATCTCTGAGAAACAAAGAGAGAAGGGGCTGTCTGTCATCGAGCAGCACTGTAAAATAACAGGCCAGCAGCACTGTAAAAGAACAGGCCAGCAGCACTGTAAAAGAACAGGCCAGCAGCACTGTAAAAGAACAGGCCAGCAGCACTGTAAAACAAGCCTGTAAAAGGGGAACTTACAGGCCTTCTACTTTACACCTAGTGCTAGCCTGGAGTTAGAGCATTATAAAGTTTCTTGGCAGTCTTTTTTGCACTTACTCGTGTGTGTGTGTGTGAGAGAGAGAGAGGGAGGGAGAGAATACAGTTACTGTGTCTCTACTGCATTCTCTCCCTCTCCTGTGGTTTAAATGAGTGTGCAGCACTGTCCCAACGGTGCTTTTCCTTGACGCCTGTTTAAACTCAGGAACTATTCCATCTTATAGCCGAGGGCAAATCAAACGGCTTACTGGAACTAGACCTCAAACCTGTACATTCTCTCAATAGATCGCATTCCATTGTTTTTCATTCCGTTTACACCGTCTGTAAAACAGTCCAATGGATGTTTTTTAATTTGGTTCATACGGTCTGTAAAACAGCTTTCAATACACATTTATTTGTGCTATTCCTGCTAGTAAAATTGAAAGCGATAACTGAAACTAGCACCCAAGCACATGGGAAGAGTTAAACACATATTGTCTTCATATTGCTTATCTTGTTTTGTTTGAATTCACAGCAGTATCACAGAGGGACATTTTCATTAGTGTTAGTCTATTCTATGACTGCTCAGTTCCATAACTCTATAGTCTTGTTGGTTAATAATGATGTTAAATCATGTTGTAACTGAAAGTAAACAGCTTTAATAAAGGTCATAAAAAGCATATGTGTTGAAAGCTGTTTAAATCAGTGTGTCGTAAGATGGCCGCCGTCCAGTGGTCTGATTAGTGGTTTGGCTGGAGCAGCGCTCCGTTCACTGTTTCTCCATTGGCCAACAGAGGGCCCTGCCAAATACCACTCATCACCGCCAGACTGCGACAGGCCCACACGTGCATGCACACAGGGACGAGTGTGCGCGCTCTCACACACACACACAGATGAGAGCAGTGTTACCACGGTGAGATAATTATTAAAGCCTCGTTCCAGCACCAGTCAGCCTCACCCATCCAACACCTACCTCACCCTCCCCCACCTATCCCAAGCACCTCCATACTCACATACAACTCCTTAAAAAGACACTTCATACATGCAAACCTCCAGTGCGCGTCCCAAACTAAGTTAACCCCAAAATCCCAACCCAGTCCAACCCCAACACACCCCTAACCACAACCAGAATCCCCACCCCTTCCCCTCTGCAGCTCAGGCACCACGGCGATGACAGAAGAGAGGAGGAAGCGACAGAGCATGCAGATGGAGGTGAAGGAGGAGGGATGGATGGTGGGAGGGATAGAGGAATGGGTGGATTATGCCGTAGAGGGGGGAGACTTTGCTCCTCAAGATCTCCAATCAACATCTCGTATTCAGGCGTCTCTTCAACAGCCAAACTAACCAGCAAACTATGACGTTGTAATAAACAATAGATTTTCCGGGGCGAGAATGCAGCTCTTGAAATTCATACCGAAACAATATTCTGCACTTTGTTAGACAGATCCACTTACAGCACTGTGTCCAGAAGTAGCAGTAACTGGTGGAAGGACAGGGAATGAAGAAGTCAATTGGTTAAGCATGAAGCTGTGAAAGTGCAACAGCAAATCAGCAAACTCCCCTACAAACATCCCCCTAACTCTCCACCCAAAAACTCTGTCTCCATCCCCTTGCAGACTAACCACCCCTATAGCCTTGGGGTGCAATCGCAAATTCACTCTGGCTATCTACTCTGGCTATCTACTCCACTTTCAGAGGACTCTCATCTGAGTGTGCTAGAGAGCAGAATAACTGATGAATTTAAGAACGTGAAACACCCGTTGAATATGGCCAGTGTCAGTAAACGTCTGCACATTTTTTTAAATGAAATTGTTGCCAGCAGCACAGTTACAGTAACTAGCACATTTCAACATATTAGGTGCAGCATGGATCACCACCTGAACTATCAAGTCCATTCTACCCATTATTGTTCTGTCTCTAGACTCTACAAACTGGTCATGTTCTAGGTTGAAGATGACAAAGGTAAAGACAAGAGGGTTCTAATATCCCATAACACTTTGCAACAATTGGTTTAGCTATGCTTCTAATACAGTGGTTCTTAACCTGGTTTCGATTGAACCCCAGGGGTTCGGTGAGTCAGTCTCAGGGGTTCGGCGGAGGTCAAGACACACATTTGACTAATATGATTCGTGATGACACGCCCCGCTTGGCCATCATTGGCTGCAGGTGATCACGCTACATCGCTTGGCCCATCTGTGCTGCAGGGAATTTGGTGCGCTCAGTAGTCGACTTGTGACTGTCGTGATGGTACGTCTTGTGATTTCTTTCTTAATATTTGAATCCCTTCATACTTACTATGTCGAGCAAAAAAAGAAAGTGGTCGGACGAATATGTACAATATGGATTCACATGTATAACGGAACGTGATGGGAGTCAGTGTCCTAACTGCATGATTTGCAATGCCAAGTTGAGCAATTCTAGTCTAGCACCGGCAAAACTAAGAGAACACTTCCTTAAGCTGCATGGAGATGGAAAATACAAGAACACAACGCTCGCTGAATTCAAGGTGAAGAGAGCCAGATTCGATGAAAAGGCTACTCTGCCTGTTCTCGGCTTTGTACCCATCAACAAACCGATCATCACAGCATCGTACGAAGTTGCTTACCTGATCGCAAAGCAGGGCAAACCACACACCATTGGTGAAACACTCATAAAACCAGCTGTGTTGAAGATGGCGAATATCATGCTGGGAAAAGAGGCTGAAGTTAAGTTATCCCAAATTCCTCTTTCAAATGACACCATCAGCGACAAAATAGAGGACATGAGCAAAGTAGTTGCAGATCTGATTTCAAGCCCGGCAAAATTCAGCCTTCAACTCGACGAGACCACAGACGTTTCCAATCTAAGCCAGCTTGCTGTATTCGTGCGCTATGTGAAAGACGACATGATAAAGGAAGAATTTTTATTTTGTAAGCCTCTTACAACAACTAAGGCAGCCGATGTGAAGAAACTTGTGGATGACTTCTTCAAAGACAACAATCTTTCGTGGGATATGGTTTCTGCAGTTTGTTCGGACTGAGCTCCAGTCATGCTGGGAAGAACGTCTGGTTTTGGTGCGCTAGTGAAAGCCGATGCACCACACATCATTGTTGCGCATTGTATTCTGCACAGGCATGCGTTGGCAACAAAAACCTTGCCTCCAAAACTGGCAGAAGTATTACAAATTGTAGTGGAATTCGTGAACTGTGCGCGAACTAGTGCTCTGAGGCACCGCATCTTCAGTGAGCTGTGTAAAGAAATGGGCTCTGAATTCGAGGTACTTCTGTACCATTCTAAAGTTCAGTGGTTATCCCAGGGACAGGTGCTGAATCGTGTTTTTGCCGTGCGTGTGGAATTATCCCTGTTTTTGCAAGAGCACCAATATTGTCATGCAGATTGCTTCAAAAATTCTGAGTTCATTCTCATTTTAGCGTACATGGCTGATATCTTCGCAGCTCTCAATCATCTCAATCAAAAGATGCAGGGCGGTGGAGTCAACATCATCGAAGCGGAGGAAAACCTGAAGGCTTTTCAAAAAAAGCTACCGTTATGGAAACAACGAACAGAGAACGATAACTTGGCAAACTTTCCCCTGCTGGACGACTGTGTAAGCAATATCGAAGATGTATCTGGAATCGGAGACATTTCTGTACCAGCGGAACTGAATCAAGAATTGCCACGCCCTTAGATGAGCTTGCAAAGTATCTCGACGGATATATCCAGCATGGGTGAGACAGCCGTTCACGTTTAGTGTTGAGACAACAGATGTCAATGATGAATACCTCGGTGAAATCATTGAAATTCAGCAGAGCCAGGTTCATCAGCAACTCAACGCTTTCAACGTTTTGGTGTCAACAAATGGTAACGTACCCTGTTATTGCTAAGAAAGCTCTGGAGATTTTCATACCTTTTGTTACAACATATCTTTGCGAGCAATCCTTTTTGAGGATGCTGGACATAAAAACGAAGAAAAGGAACAGACTTTGTTGCGAAAATGACATGAGAGTGGCACTTGCCAAGGTGAAGCCGCGCATTTCTGAACTGGTCTCTGAAAGGCAACAGCACAAGTTTGTTTTTGTGAGAAAATCATGTTTTGATGATTTTGTTCTTTAAACACAGTGATGTTGATGCACGGTTCATTTTGTGCACCAGTAAAATACACTGCTCAAAAAAATAAAGGGAACACTTAAATAACGCAATGTAACTCCAAGTCAATCACACTTCTGTGAAATCAAACTGTCCACTTAGGAAGCAACACTGATTGACAATAAATTTCACATGCTGTTGTGCAAATGGAATAGACAACAGGTGGAAATTATAGGCAATTATAGGCAATTAGCAAGACACCCCAATAAAGGAGTGGTTCTGCAGGTGATAACCACAGACCACTTCCTAGTTCCTATGCTTCCTGGCTAATGTTTTGGTCACTTTTGAATGCTGGCGGTACTTTCACTCTAGTGGTAGCATGAGACGGAGTCTACAACCCACACAAGTGGCTCAGGTAGTGCAGCTCATCCAGGATGACACATCAATGCGAGCTGTGGCAAGAAGCTTTACTGTGTCTGTCAGCGTAGTGTCCAGAGCATGGAGGCGCTACCAGGAGACAGGCCAGTACATCAGGAGACGTGGAGGAGGCCGTAGGAGGGCAACAACCCAGCAGCAGGACCGCTACCTCCGCCTTTGTGCAAGGAGGAGCACTGCTAGAGCGCTGCAAAGTGACCTCCAGCAGGCCACAAATGTGCATGTGTCTGCTCAAATTGTCAGAAACAGACTCCATGAGGGTGGTATGAGGGCCCGACGTCCACAGGTGGGGGTTGTGCTTACAGCCCAACACCGTGCAGGACGTTTGGCATTTGCCAGAGAACACCAAGATTGGCAAAGTCGCCACTGGCACCTTGTGCCATTCACAGATGAAAGCAGGTTCACACTGAGCACGTGACAGACGTGACAGTCTGGAGACGCCGTGGAGAACGTTCTGCTGCCTGCAACATCCTCCAGCATGACCGGTTTGGCGGTGGGTCAGTCATGGTGTGGGGTGGCATTTTTTGGGGGGCCGCATGTGCTCACCAGAGGTAGCCTGACTGCCATTAGGTACCGAGATGAGATCCTCAGACCCCTTGTGAGACCATATGCTGGTGCGGTTGGCCCTGGGTTCCTCCTAATGCAAGACAATGCTAGACCTCATGTGGCTGGAGTGTGTCAGCAGTTCCTGCAAAAGAGGAAGGCATTGATGCTATAAACTGGCCCACCCGTTCCTCAGACCTGAATCCAATTGAGCACATCTGGGACATCATGTCTCGCTCCATCCACCAACGCCACATTGCACCACAGACTGTCCAGGAGTTGCGGATGCTTTTGTCCAGGTCTGGGAGGAGATCCCTCAGGAGACCATCCGCCACCTCATCAGGAGCATGCCCAGGCGTTGTAGGGAGGTCATACAGGCACGTGGAGGCCACACACACTACTGAGCCTCATTTTGACTTGTTTTAAGGACATTACATCAAAGTTGGATCAGCCTGTAGTGTGGTTTTCCACTTTAATTTTGAGTGTGACTCCAAATCCAGACCTCCATGGGTTGATAAATTTGATTTCCATTGATAATTTTTGTGTGATTTTGTTGTCAGCACATTCAACTGTCTAAAGAAAAAAGTATTTAATAAGAATATTTCATTCATTCAGATCTAGGATGTATTATTTTAGTGTTCCCTTATTTTTTTGAGCAGTGTATATACCTATGTTTTGAATTTGAAAAAATCATATTTTATTATTCCAATTAAGAAGGGTTCAATGAATGCGCATATGAAACTGATGGGGTTCAGTACCTCCAACAAGGTTAAGAACCACTGTTCTAATATCCCATAACACTTTGCAACAATTGGTTTAGCTATGCTTGTAGAGGGTTCTGGTAGTTCGCTGCGGTGCTGGTAGGTCGCTGCGGTGCTGGTAGGTCGCTGCCGTGCTGGTAGGTCGCTGCGGTGCTGGTAGGTCGCTGCGGTGCTGGTAGGTCGCTGCGGTGCTGGTAGGTCGCTGCGGTGCTGGTAGGTCGCTGCGGTGCTGGTAGGTCGCTGCGGTGCTGGTAGGTCGCTGCGGTGCTGGTAGTTCGCTGCGGTGCTGGTAGGTCGCTGCGGTGCTGGTAGGTCGCTGCGGTGCTTGTAGGTCGCTGCGGTGCTTGTAGGTCGCTGCGGTGCTGGTAGGTCGCTGCGGTGCTGGTAGGTCGCTGCGGTGCTGGTAGGTCGCTGCGGTGCTGGTAGGTCGCTGCGGTGCTGGTAGGTCGCTGCGGTGCTGGTAGGTCGCTGCGGTGCTGGTAGGTCGCTGCGGTGCTGGTAGGTCGCTGCGGTGCTTGTAGGTCGCTGCGGTGCTTGTAGTTCGCTGCGGTGCTTGTAGGTCGCTGCGGTGCTTGTAGGTCGCTGCGGTGCTGGTAGGTCGCTGCGGTGCTGGTAGGTCGCTGCGGTGCTTGTAGGTCGCTGCGGTGCTTGTAGGTCGCTGCGGTGCTTGTAGTTCGCTGCGGTGCTTGTAGGTCGCTGCGGTGCTTGTAGTTCGCTGCGGTGCTTGTAGGTCGCTGCGGTGCTTGTAGTTCGCTGCGGTGCTTGTAGGTCGCTGCGGTGCTTGTAGGTCGCTGCGGTGCTTGTAGTTCGCTGCGGTGCTTGTAGGTCGCTGCGGTGCTTGTAGGTCGCTGCGGTGCTTGTAGTTCGCTGCGGTGCTTGTAGGTCGCTGCGGTGCTTGTAGGTCGCTGCGGTGCTGGTCCCAGGAATCTTTTTATTTCTCAAAAAGCTTCCACATGGAATCATAACTTGTCCTAACCTTTATCTTCAACCTAGGTCATGTTCAATTGGCACAAAACAGGACCTTTTAAGATGTATTGGTAGGTAGGTACCCCTCCATTTGAAAAAAGGCGGTGTCTCCCATTTTTATGCCTAATGAACACAACCCCTATCCTATCACCCTTTCAGGGACCAGGAGACAATACGCGCTACGGGATACGATTCGTACTAATGAGCTGGAAGGGCGGAGAGGGACTGGGAGGTACTTACGACTGACAGGCGAAGGCCATGCCACAGATAGGGAGGCAGCGAAAGATGCCGTCCCAGCGCACCATACTGACCCGCCCCAGCCAAAAGCCACTGAGTAGCCCGTGTTTGAATGAGGACAGCACCATCTGAGGGAGGGAGGGAGGGAGGAGAGCAGGGGGAGTTACGGCATGAACCAAAAGAGGAGGAGGAGGAGGAGGAGAGAAGCTGAGGGCCTGTCTGATCATGAGTGAAAGAATGAAAAGGGGAGGAACTGGAGAAAATAAATTTGAACAAAATAAAAACATTAGACAGAAGACACCATGCTGATAAAAACTATTTTGCTCCTGCTCTAATAATGCTGTGACGATATCAGAATCATCGTCTCTGACCTGTTCGAGATTTACACAAGCCCAATGCCCAGCTAGTGCGGGCTGCACGATTCTTTTAATTTTAAATCGGGATTGACATGCGCAATATCCATATGACAAGAGGCTGCGATATTACCAAACAGCCATCTGTAACACCCGTTTCTCTTTACTTTGATTTATTGCTCCAGTTGACAGAGTTCTCTCGCTGTCACTCAAGCAGGAAGTGCCTTGTGCTCCAGATTCACTTTGCATGCATTGACCAACAACAGAATGCAGTCAACAGATTGTTCCAAACAAGAACGATGCAGCTTTCCACTTCGCTTCTTAATATAAATACAAGTTTTCTATATTATACTGTTTGTTTGGGTAACTTGCCCTTTGAAAAGCACTAGTTAGTTGGTCTTAGCAATCTGCAAATATGACTAAAGAATTTATGTTCGTCCCTAATGCTTGGCCTCCCGAGTGGCGCAGCGGTCTAAGGCACTGCATCTCAGTGCAAGAGGCGTCACTACAGTCCCTGGTTCGAATCCAGGCTGTATCACATTCGGCCGTGATTGGGAGTCCCATAGTGCGGTGCGCATTTGGCCCAGTGTAAATACGATTTGTTTCTTAACTGACTTGCCAAGTTAAATAAAAGTTAAAAAAATGATGCTAAATCCACTGAGATAGGGTAAATCTTGCTAGCAAACTTTTCCTCTACTACAGGCCGATAGCAGTGGTGGAATATAGCAGCATTGTTTGTGCAACAGCTTGTTCTTCATCAGATAGGAAAAGGAGAAGAACATTCTAAAATCTTTGTCTGAATCTCCCTAATGTTGAGTTGGCCAGTGTTGACTCCAATGCTTCCCTCAGTTGTCAAGTTGGCTGGATGTCCTTTGGATGGTGGACCATTCTTGATACACACGGGAAACTGTTGAGCGTGAAAAACACAGCAGCGTTGCAGTTCTTGACACAAACCGGTGTGCCTGACACCTACTACCATACCCCATTCAAAGGCACATTAATCTTTTGTCTTGCCCATTCACCCTCTGAATGGCACACATACACAATCCATGTCTCAAGGCTTAAAAATCCTTCTTTAACCAGACTCATCTACACTGGTTGAAGTGGATTTAACAAGTGACATCAATAAGGGACCATAGCTTTCACCTGGATTCACCTGGTCAGTCTGTCATGGAAAGAGCATAATGTTTTGTACACTCAGTGTATAAACATCTAATAAGGGTCACATGGGAAACACTGACCAACCATTCGGTTCCTACTCTGTCACAAACATCTCCTCCCTTACTTTTTCCATTCGCTGTCATGCCAAACCGTATTCCAACCAGAAAATTAGAATGATCATTCTATTTATATGATTCCAACGGTTTACCCAAATCGCAATGGGATTTTTTTGCCCATATTGTGCAGCCCTAAAAACTATAACGCAGAATGTTAAGACTGATCAAGAAATGAAATACAGTGGGGCAAAAAAGTATTTAGTAAGCCACCAATTGTGCAAGTTCTCCCACTTAAAAAGATGAGAGGCCTGTAATTTTCATCATAGGTACACTTCAACTATGACAGACAAAATGAGAAAAAAAAAAATCCAGAAAATCACATTGTAGGATTTTGAATGAATTTATTTGCAAATTATGGTGGAAAATAAGTATTTGGTCAATAACAAAAGTTTATCTCAATACTTTGTTATATACCCTTTTTTGGCAATGACAGAGGTCAAACGTTTTCTGTAATTCTTCACAAGGTTATCAAACACTGTTGCTGGTATTTTGGCCCATTCCTCCATGCAGATCTCCTCTAGAGCAGTGATGTTTTGGGGCTGTTGCTAGGCAACACAGACTTTCAACTCCCTCCAAAGATTTTCTATGGGGTTGAGATCTGGAGACTGGCTAGGCCACTCCAGGACCTTGAAATGCTTCTTACGAAGCCACTCCTTCGTTGCCCGGGCGGTGTGTTTGGGATCATTGTCATGCTGAAAGACCCAGCCACGTTTCATCTTCAATGCCCTTGCTGATGGAAGGAGGTTTTCACTCAAAATGGCCCCATTCATTCTTTCCTTTACACGGATCAGTCGTCCTGGTCCCTTTGCAAAAAAACAGCCCCAAAGCATGATGTTTCCACCCCCATGCTTCACAGTAGGTATGGTGTTCTTTGGATGCAACTCCACATTCTTTGTCCTCCAAACACAACGAGTTGAGTTTTTACCAAAAAGTTATATTTTGGTTTCATCTGACCATATGACATTCTCCCATTCTTCTTCTGGATCATCCAAATGCTCTCTAGCAAACTTCAGACGGGCCTGGACATGTACTGGCTTAAGCAGGGGGACCCGTCTGTCACTGCAGGATTTGAGTCCCTGGCGGCGTAGTGTGTTACTGATGGTAGGCTTTGTTACTTTGGTCCCAGCTCTCTGCAGGTCATTCACTAGGTTCCCCCGTGTGGTTCTGGGATTTTTGCTCACCGTTCTTGTGATCATTTTGACCCCACGGGGTGAGATCTTGTGTGGAGCCCCAGATCGAGGGAGATTATCAGTGGTCTTGTATGTCTTCCATTTCCTAATAATTGCTCCCACAGTTGATTTCTTCAAACCAAGCTGCTTACCTATTGCAGATTCAGTCTTCCCAGCCTGGTGCAGGTCTACAATTTTGTTTCTGGTGTCCTTTGACAGCTCTTTGGTCTTGGCCATAGTGGAGTTTGTGGACAGGTGTCTTTTATACTGATAACAAGTTCAAACAGGTGCCATTAATACAGGTAACGAGTGGAGGACAGAGGAGCCTCTTAAAGAAGAAGTTACAGGTCTGTGAGAGCCAGAAATCTTGCTTGTTTGTAGGTGACCAAATACTTTTTTCCACCATAATTTGCAAATAAATTCAATAAAAATCCTACAATGTGATTTTCTGGATTTTTTTTCTCTCATTTTGTCTGTCATAGTAAAGTATACCTATGATGAAAATTACAGGCCTCTCTCATCATTTTAAGTGGGAGAACTTGCACAATTGGTGGCTGACTAAAAACTATTTTGCCCCACTGTATGTATTTCTGAGGGGCAGATGTTTTGATCGGTACGGCATTTACGGTGTGTATCTGCTTCCCATATTGAGCTCCAGAGGACCAGAGAGAGAGAGCTCCAAGAGCATCCTCCACATCAGAAGATGGTAGTTGAGGGGGGCAGAAGTTGAGCAACAACTGTAAACCCCATTGCCTCCCAACCAGACACCAGAAACACAAACAACCTAAAGAGTAACTTTGAAGAGGGGACAGGAAATGGAAATGCGAGGACTGGAGATTAAGAGGGAGGAGGCTATTAGTGGGGGAGAGTTGAATTTCTTCCCCTTAGCGTTGGAGTTGATAGCTTCCCCCAGGTCGGAGTTCAAGGGTCCTTTCCATGGTTACTTACGGGTGACAGCAGAAGGTGGTGGCGATAATGGGCAGGCACTGTATGACGCCCCTGACCCGCCACAGATGAACATGCTCGAACCAGGAGCCTGAGATCAGGCCGTAACGCAGAGAAGACATGACTATCTACAGCAGCCAGCCAGACAGCAGTCAGCAGCAACATAAGAGAGGAAGGTAGAGAGAAACAGTCACAGAGTGGAAGGTAGAGAGAAACAGTCGGAGAGTAAGGTAGAGAGAAACAGTCACAGAGAGGAAGGTAGAGAGAAACAGTCACAGAGAGGAAGGTAGAGAGAAACAGTCACAGAGAGGAAGGTAGAGAGAAACAGTCAGAGAGGAAGGTAGAGAGAAACAGTCACAGAGAGGAAGGTAGAGAGAGAAAGTCACAGAGAGGAAGGTAGAGAGAGAAAGTCACAGAGAGGAAGGTAGAGAGAGAAAGTCACAGAGAGGAAGGTAGAGAGAAACAGTCACAGAGAGGAAGGTAGAGAGAAACAGTCACAGAGAGGAAGGTAGAGAGAAACAGTCACAGAGAGGAAGGTGGAGAGAAACAGTCACAGAGAGGAAGGTGGAGAGAAACAGTCACAGAGAGGAAGGTAGAGAGAAACAGTCACAGAGAGGAAGGTAGAGAGAAACAGTCACAGAGAGGAAGGTAGAGAGAAACAGTCACAGAGAGGAAGGTAGAGAGAAACAGTCACAGAGAGGAAGGTAGAGAGAAACCGTCACAGAGAGGAAGGTAGAGAGAAACCGTCACAGAGAGGAAGGTAGAGAGAATTGGAAAGGAGGTGTCGGCAAGGAAGGGAGAGAGTCAGGAACAACAGTGAGAGAGAGAAGGAAGATACATCACAGTTAGAGGGTTAGTGGTCTGGACCAGGGTGGGCGGTGGTCGGGGCCAAGACTGGGTCTGGTTCTAATCCCAGACACCACAGTACTCCAACTCACAGTGGTGTTCAGTAGAGATGTCATGGTTTTACTACAGGAGGTTGGGGCAGAGCACATTATAGCACTACGAGGCTATACTATACTACAGTAGCAGTACTAAAGGCTAACTGTGTAAGCAGTGCAAACACTACAGAAATAGACAGCGACAACAAGATTAACAACAATAACACTCCCAACCTCAATTCATTTCACAATGGGGTCAAAGAAAAGGCAAGGGAGTCACACT
Organism: Oncorhynchus clarkii lewisi; assembly: GCF_045791955.1. Taxonomy (NCBI): domain Eukaryota; kingdom Metazoa; phylum Chordata; class Actinopteri; order Salmoniformes; family Salmonidae; genus Oncorhynchus; species Oncorhynchus clarkii. Next base: position 39,506,549 of record NC_092169.1, on the reverse strand, counting down.
GTCCACATCCCTTATTCTGTCCGTGTGAAACAGGACAAGAAAGGTAACACATATCATCAAACTTGGTATTAGAAACAATGAGTCATCTATTGAGTTACATTTCTGTAAGTAAAACTCTGAACATTTACCCCATCTGAACAGGACTCTCTTTTACACCAGGCAGTCCTGTACCCCTACCCGTTCCCCGCTGTGGTTTTGGTCTCACCGTGAACATGAAGAACGTGTAGAACATGAGGGCCATGGCAGAGAAGGACTGGATAGATGACATCATGTTCCTCAGCAGACTGAGAGGCAGCACGATGAACAGAGACACCGCCATCAGCAGCAGCACACGGAAACCAAATGTCACCTGCAGAGGGCGGGACACAAGCTCTAACCAATCCTATCACACATACAGTCAGTTCAAACCAATCAGCAACAGTACATGGAAATGTTCAATTGAATGTTTGCTACGTTGTGGAACGGTTTGTACTGAACGACACGTTTCCCCAAAACCTCTTGTACATTCTTGAATAGACTTTGAGGTATTATTGCTCCTTTTGTTGGGTGTGCCTTGGTGATGGGGGGGGGGGTGTGGCTGGGCGTGGCTGGGTGATGGCGGGGTGTGGCTTGGCGTGGCTGGGTGATGGCGGGGCGTGGCTGGGTGATGGCGGGGTGTGGCTGGGTGATGGCGGGGTGTGGCTGGGCGTGGCTGGGTGATGGCGGGGTGTGGCTGGGTGATGGCGGGGTGTGACTGGGTGATGGCGGGGTGTGGCTGGGCATGGCTGGGTGATGGCGGGGTGTGGCTGGGAGTGGCTGGGTGATGGCGGGGTGTGGCTGGGCGTGGCTGGGTGATGGCGGGGTGTGGCTGGGCGTGGCTGGGTGATGGCGGGGTGTGGCTGGGCGTGGCTGGGTGATGGCGGGGCGTGGCTGGGCGTGGCTGGGTGATGGCGGGGTGTGGCTGGGCGTGGCTGGGTGATGGCGGGGTGTGGCTGGGCGAGGCTGGGTGTGGCTTGGCGTGGCTGGGTGATGGCGGGATGTGGCTGGGTGATGGCAGGGTGTGGCTGGGCGTGGCTGGGCGTGGCTGGCTGATGGCGGGGTGTGGCTGGGCGTGGCTGGCTGATGGCGGGGTGTGGCGGGCTGTGGCTGGGTGATGGCGGGGTGTGGCCGGGCGTGGCCGGGTGATGGCGGGGTGTGGCTGGGTGTGGCTGGGTGATGGCGGGGTGTGGCCGGGCGAGGCTGGGTGATGGCGGGGTGTGGCCGGGCGAGGCTGGGTGATGGCTGGGCGTGGCCGGGCGAGGCTGGGTGATGGCTGGGCGTGGCTGGGTGATGGCTGGGCGTGGCTGGGTGATGGCTGGGCGTGGCCGGGTGATGGCTGGGCGTGGCCGGGCGATGGCTGGGCGTGGCTGGGTGATGGCTGGGCGTGGCTGGGTGATGGCTGGGCGTGGCTGGGTGATGGCGGGGTGTGGCCGGGTGATGGCTGGGCGTGGCTGGGTGATGGCTGGGCGTGGCTGGGTGATGGCGGGGTGTGGCCGGGTGATGGCTGGGCGTGGCTGGGTGATGGCTGGGTGATGGCTGGGCGTGGCTGGGTGATGCCTGGGCGTGGCTGGGCGTGGCTGGGTGTGGCTGGGTGATAGCGGGGTGTGGCCGGGTGATGGCTGGGCGTGGCTGGGTGATGGCTGGGCGTGGCTGGGTGATGGCTGGGCGTGGCTGGGTGATGGCGGGGTGTGGCCGTCTGATGGCTGGGCGTGGCTGGGTGATGGCTGGGCGTGGCTGGGTGATGGCCGGGCATGGCTTAAAGTAATGAGTGAAGTATGTAAATTGCAGCGTTCCCCAACCTACAACCTCCCAGTTTTTCAACTGGTAGTTAAGTACAGCACCGTTTCTGTTTAATTGAACAAATACATTTTTTGGTGCTGAACGCAGCCCTGGGGAGGGTGGGACAGGAAACGAATCAGACCAATCATATCACACGGTCAGTTCTGAGAGTGTACATCCAATCAGAGCATTTATGAATGATTATGTATTGTTTATGATGACATTCTAATTTGTCTATATGCAGGTGATTTATGATGTGCTGTTCATATGTAAAGTAGGTTACGGAAAAAGGAATTATATTCTCTGGTTCTATTCTCTGATTGTATTCTGTAACTCAAAACTCATGACTCCTACCGGTAGGCCCAACAACTGGGCAAAGAAATTAGAGCCCAGGTCAGCGATGACGACATAGAAGGCAATACAGGTCCCCAACATCAGACCTATCATACTGTAGAGAGAAAGAGAGAAAGACAGAAAGAGAGACCAGGAGAGAGAGGGGACGAAGTGAGAGAGACATTCAGACAATAGCGAGACTCTAAAGACACAAGATATACAGTGCATTCAGGAAGTATTCAGACCCCTCAATGTTTTCCACCTTTTGTTACGTTACAGCCTTATTCTAAAATTGATGAGGGGGAAGGAAAAAATGTAATCAATCTACACACAATACCCCACAATGACAGGCTTTTATACATTTTTGCAAATTTATATATATATATAAAAAAAATGAAATATGAACTTTTTCCCCCCAATTTCGCGGTATCTAATTGGTAGTTAAAGTCCTGTCTCATCGCTGCAACTCCCGTATGGACTCAGGAGAGGCGAAGGTCAAGAACCGTGTGTCCTCCGAAACACAACCCAGCCGAGCCGCACTTCTTCTTGACACAACGCTCGCTTAACCCGGAAGCTAGCCGCACCAATGTGTCAGAGGAAACAACGGAAACCTGGCGACCATGTCAGCGTGCATTGCGCCCGACCCGCCACAGTAGTCGCTAGTGTGCGATGACACAGGAACATCCCTGCTGGCCAAACCCTCCCCTAACCGGACGACGCTTGGCCAATTGGGCGCCACCCCAATGGGTTCCCAGTCGCTGCCGGCTGTGACAGAGCCTGCATTCGAACAAGGATCTCTAGTGGCACAACTAGCACTGCGATGCAGTGTCTTAGACCACTGCGTCACTTGGGAGGCCCTGAAATATCACATTTACATGAGTATTCAGACCCTTTACTCAGTACTTTGTTGAAGCACCTTTGGCAGCGATTACAGCCTTGAGTCTTCTTGGGTATGACGCCACAAGCTTGGCACACCTGTATTTGGGGAGTTTCTCCCATTCTTCTCTGCAGATCCTCTCAATCTCTGTCAGGTTGGATTGGGAGCGTTGCTGCACAGATATTTTCAGGTATCTCCAGAGATGTTCGATCGGGTTCAAGTCCGGGTTCTGGCTGGGCCATTCAAGGATGTTCAGAGACTTGTCCCGAAGCCACTCCTGCGTTGTCTTGGCTGTGTGCTTAGGGTCGTTGTCCTGTTGGAAGGTGAACCTTCGCCCCAGTCTGCGGTCCTGAGCACTCTGGAGCAGGTTTTTCTCAAGGATCCCTCTGTACTTTGCACCGTTCATCTTTCCCTCAATCCTGACTAGTCTCCCAGTCCCTGCCACTGAAAACCATCCCCACAACACGATGCTGCCACCACCATGCTTCACCATAGGGATGGAGCCAGGTTTTCTCCAGGCGTTACAATTGCAATTCAGGATTAGATTCATTTTGTCGAGCAGTAGCAATACATATAATATATAAATATAATATATATTACACACACACAACTGTTCAAAAGATTGGGGTCACTTGTACGAAATTGACGTACAGGCGTACAGAGGCCCATTATCAGCAACCATCTCTCCTGCGTTCCAATGGAATGTTGTGTTAGCTAATCCAAGTTTATCATTTTAAAAAGGCTAATTGATTTTTAGAAAACGCTTTTGCAATTATGTTAGCACAGCTGATTAAAGAAGCAATAAAACTGGCTTTCTTTAGACTAGTTGAGTATCTGGCGCATCAGCATTTTGGGGTTTGATTATTGGCTCAAAATGGCCAGAAACAAAGACCTTTCTTCTGAAACTCGTCTGTCTATTCCTGTTCTGAGAAATGAAGGCTATTCCATGCGAGAAATTGCCAACTAACTGAAGATCTCTTACAACGCTGTGTAATACTCCCTTCACAGAACAACACAAACTGGCTCTAACCAGAATAGAAAGAGTGGGAGGCCCCGATGCACAACTGAGCAAGAGGACAAGAACATTAGAGTGTCTGTTGATGTTCTGTGGTGGTCGCTGCAGCAGGGAGGAGAGAGAGACAACACTATAAACACTATTGATGTTCTGTGGTGGTCGCTGCAGCAGAGAGGAGAGAGAGACAACACTATAAACACTGTTGATGTTCTGTGGTGGTCGCTGCAGCAGGGAGGAGAGAGACAACACTATAAACACTGTTGATGTTCTGTGGTGGTCGCTGCAGCAGGGAGGAGAGAAAGACAACACTATAAACACTGTTGATGTTCTGTGGTGGTCGCTGCAGCAGGGAGGAGAGAGACAACACTATAAACACTGTTGATGTTCTGTGGTGGTCGCTGCAGCAGAGAGGAGAGAGAGACAACACTATAAACACTGTTGATGTTATGTGGTGGTCACTGCAGCAGAGAGGAGAGAGAGACAACACTATAAACACTGTTGATGTTATGTGATGGTCACTGCAGCAGAGAGGAGAGAGAGACAACACTATAAACACTGTTGATGTTCTGTGGTGGTCGCTGCAGCAGAGAGGAGAGAGACAACACTATAAACACTGTTGATGTTCTGTGGTGGTCACTGCAGCAGGGAGGAGAGAGAGACAACACTATAAACACTGTTGATGTTCTGTAGTGGTCGCTGCAGCAGAGAGGAGAGAGAGACAACACTATAAACACTGTTGATGTTCTGTGGTGGTCACTGCAGCAGGGAGGAGAGAGAGACAACACTATAAACACTGTTGATGTTCTGTGGTGGTCGCTGCAGCAGTGAGGAGAGAGACAACGGGTGCTAGTCAGTCACTCGCTGTCTTTAAAAAAAAGAATAAACAGCACAGCAAGTCTGAGGTCCGGCACAATCAAATAATTTGCTGGTCGGACTCCCTCTAGTCATTTGTGTCTTAATGATTTAATCAAACCAGGTGGTTAATACATCAGACAAGCTCAGTGAATATAGTTGAATTGATTTTGATTTGAATAAAACACATTGGATGTGTCAATATGGAAAATACACGTTTAAAAATGTCAAAAGAACAGACAACTCGTCTGTCTGTTTGTATTCAGGGACAGCCCTAACTGTCTGTCTGTTTGTATTCAGGGACAGCCCTAATTGTCTGTCTGTTTGTATTCAGGGACAGCCCTAATCGTCTGTCTGTTTGTATTCAGGGGAGCCCTAATCGTCTGTCTGTTTGTATTCAGGGACAGCCCTAACTGTCTGTCTGTTTGTATTCAGGGACAGCCCTAATTGTCTGTCTGTTTGTATTCAGGGACAGCCCTAACTGTCTGTCTGTTTGTATTCAGGGACAGCCCTAATTGTCTGTCTGTTTGTATTCAGGGACAGCCCTAATTGTCTGTCTGTTTGTATTCAGGGACAGCCCTAATCGTCTGTCTGTTTGTATTCAGGGGAGCCCTAATCGTCTGTCTGTTTGTATTCAGGGACAGCCCTAACTGTCTGTCTGTTTGTATTCAGGGACAGCCCTAATTGTCTGTCTGTTTGTATTCAGGGACAGCCCTAACTGTCTGTCTGTTTGTATTCAGGGACAGCCCTAATTGTCTGTCTGTTTGTATTCAGGGACAGCCCTAATTGTCTGTCTGTTTGTATTCAGGGACAGTCCTAATCGTCTGTCTGTTTGTATTCAGGGACAGCCCTAATTGTCTGTCTGTTTGTATTCAGGGACAGCCCTAATCGTCTGTCTGTTTGTATTCAGGGACAGCCCTAACTGTCTGTCTGTTTGTATTCAGGGACAGCCCTAATCGTCTGTCTGTTTGTATTCAGGGACAGCCCTAATCGTCTGTCTGTTTGTATTCAGGGACAGCCCTAATCGTCTGTCTGTTTGTATTCAGGGACAGCCCTAATTGTCTGTCTGTTTGTATTCAGGGACAGCCCTAATTGTCTGTCTGTTTGTATTCAGGGACAGCCCTAATTGTCTGTCTGTTTGTATTCAGGGACAGCCCTAATTGTCTGTCTGTTTGTATTCAGGGACAGCCCTAATTGTCTGTCTGTTTGTATTCAGGGACAGCCCTAATTGTCTGTCTGTTTGTATTCAGGGACAGCCCTAATTGTCTGTCTGTTTGTATTCAGGGACAGCCCTAATTGTCTGTCTGTTTGTATTCAGGGACAGCCCTAATTGTCTGTCTGTTTGTATTCAGGGACAGCCCTAATTGTCTGTCTGTTTGTATTCAGGGACAGCCCTAATTGTCTGTCTGTTTGTATTCAGGGACAGCCCTAATTGTCTGTCTGTTTGTATTCAGGGACAGCCCTAATTGTCTGTCTGTTTGTATTCAGGGACAGCCCTAACTGCAAAAGCATTGGCTCTCAAAGGAAAGGACACCTACCTGGTCTCCACCAGTGTTTTTCCTGGTTTACCGTAGGCATGGAACGCTAGGCCAGCATAGGTCCTGCGTTTGGTGCTGCTGGCCGTGTAAACCAGAAACATACATGACTTGTGGGTCATCCACGAACAGAAGAACAGCAACAGAGTCCCCAGCACTATCCCACACTAGAGAGAAACAGAGAGAGGGAGATGTCAAAACTCAGCAAATAAGGCAATCTGTCATACACATTTCATATTGACAGGTGCATGACCAGGAACTAAAGGGGCAATTCAATACAAAGGTGTTAACATAAGAAAAAAAATGGATCCACAGCCTGTATATTACACCTGTTAGGACGCGTGGAAAGGTAAACACGGAACATATGGTGCCTTATTCACTGTCATATGTCACACCAGTAGGTTATCGTGAGTTCACAAATTAGTTATACACACTGTATAAAAAACTAGATCTGCTATAGGAATACTCGTTTGGCCGGTGTGAGATAGCGGTACCTGTTTGAAACAGAAAGGCATGGTCAGCACGCTCACTCCAACGATGCTGTTGACCACGTTCGTGATCAAACCCCAGTTTGAAGCCGCCACCGTCATTTTGCACGGTTCGAGGTTTTTCACCACCCAAAACCGTTCACCGAACTAGCTAGCTACGTTGAGAACAGGAAATCGCTAGCAGTGGCGGCCGTTATCTGGTCCAAGTTGCGATGATGACAGTAGTTGAATCCGGTGACTGGTTTGCTTTTTCCAAAACGTATCCCTCAAGTGTTTGTGACGTGACGCTTGTAGGCTAGCGAACTTGGAGAAACAACAACAAAACATCACTGCATCTACTAGATCATTCAGCTAAAATATGTATGAGACATTTCGATTAAATAAAGTACGTTCATCTGCATGGTGCATGTGCGTTTAAAAGGACAGTTTGACAACTGAAAGGAAATCGAACTGTTGTTACAACAACTGGTAGCTTTCGTATTAGCTATGTTATCATCGGTGATTATTCTACTTTGATCCACTGTGTTGGAAAATAGCGTTATAAATGTATATCCATCACGTAACATTTTATATATTTACCATGAAACAGACGACTACAAAAGCTTCGAAAATCACTTTTTCCTGAACGCTTGACCAGGAAGTATGAATCTCGCTCGACAACTCCTGACAATACAACAATCAAAGTATAACAACTGTGTCTCGTGATGCATTTGGAAGGCTTAGGTGCCCTCTAGTGGCCAGGCGTGTTACTGCATTTCAAAAGGGTAGTGTCCCAAGATGCAATACATTAATTGCCTTTAAGCAGCCGTGACAACTTGAAAAAAAAACTCCAGGTTCATGTTACGAATGACTGTCTGGCATTTTTCAGTTAGTGTATAACATCTGAGAAATTACAAATTTGTCACATGATCATGGTGTAGCCATTTTTCATAATTACTTTCTATTTACAAAGTGCAGGCAGAGATTGAATAGGCCTACAGTAAGATACTTTGTTATCATCACAAACACACAGCCACAACTCGTCCCAAATTAAGTGAAAGCGACAAACATACAGATGACATCCATGATGTTCTGTTTTTCTAAATCCCTTAGAGATTCCAGGAGGACGGGAAAACAGGAATGGTTGATGTGGGAGCTGGAATCAGAGCAATAGAATCCTGACTCTGAAAGAGGTTTCTACTAGGTTCCCTAGACGCAGATTCGAGGTAAATTTTGTGTGTTTCTTCCTAATGTTACGGTTAGGATTGGGGGAGGGTAAACTGATCATGGGTCAATTTGGTTAAGGTTAACATCCAACCTGAGCCTTAGCTCTGTTGAGGTGGTTATTTTGTTGTCTGGCTAAAAAGGTGGGGGACCAAGGGAGGGGAATGACCTGACCACTTTACCCCAGCTAGGGCTCTGGTCTCTGGGGAAGGGGAAGGGGATTTGAGAGGCAGGGATCCGATGGAGCTTTGGGGGGTGGGAGAGAAGGGGAGAGAGAGCATGTGTGAGTGAGTGAGTGTGTGTCTGTGAGAATGTGCGAGCATGTGTGTGTGTGTGCGTCAGGGAGGTAGGGGAGGTTAAGACAGGAAAAGCCTGGACATTGTGCTCCAGTGACCCCTCAAAATCAATGTGACAGACTGGTTGATTGGCTGGAGGGTCCTGTCTGTCCACACCTAATCCCTCAAGGCAGGTCCATGACCTGGGTTGGGATAGGGCTGGTGTGTGTGTGTGTGTGTGTGTGTGTGTGTGTGTGTGTGTGTGTGTGTGTCTGTGTGTGTGTGTGTGTGTGTGTGTGTGTGTGTGTGTGGCTGGTAGGTGCGAGCAGATATCGAGGGTAGTTGCCTTGGCAAGACTGGCAGAGGCAGGACAAGGTACATGGGCAGCAGTTGTAGTTGGGGGGATTTTTCAGATGGCACATTTCAGGGCAGATTTGGGAGGATAACCCAGTCGGGTGAAATTAGACACAGGCATCTGGATTTGACCTCCTGACCTCTGGGGGTGACCACAGGTTGCGGTGGGGTCGCGGGGCACAAAGCAGAGCACTGACCCCCGAGAGGTCAAGCATGAGGGCAGCTGAATGGAGGTCTTTGTGGGGCCAGGCATGCACACAATATCCTATGAGCACCGGGGGTTTGAGGTCCTGAGTCTGCCCAGGAAACCAGTGTACAGAGATGAGGAGAGATGTGTGTGTGTGTGTGTGTGTGTGTGTGTGTGTGTGTGTGTGTGTGTGTGTGTGTGTGTGTGTGTGTGTGTGTGTGTGTGTGTGTGTGTGTGTGTGTGTGTGTGTGTGTGTGTGTGTGTGTGTGTGTGTGTGAAAGAGAGAAATAAAGCAAGAGATACAGTACCAGTCAAAAGTTTGGACACATCTTGTCATTCAAGGGTTTTTCTTAATTTTTACTATTTTCTATATTGTAGAATATTAGTGAACATATAAAACTATGAAATAACACACATGGAATCATCTAGTAACCAAAAAAGTGTTAAACAAATCAAAAAATATTTCATACTGTAGATTCTTCAATATTTTGCAGATCATCTGGAATTTTCATTACAGCAACACTTCTCATAAAAACTAGTAGAGAAGCAGTTGATCTCTCGTCAACCCTCAACCAGGAAAGACAAACAGATCCTAAAGGTAGATGGATGATTTTAAATATGTTACTGGACCATAAACAGTTATGGCTTTATTAACCTATACATTCCAAATAATTATTGATCCATGCTTCTTTGAAAATATCTACAATAATTTATCAAACCTACAAGCAATGCAATACTCTATTATTATGGTAGGAGATTATAAAAAGGTTTAAATACCTCTATGGACCATAAAGGAAATCATACTACAATCTATCACCCTCATGCTCTTAAAGAAATCACACTACAATCTATCACCCTCAGGCTCTTAAAGAAATCACACTACAATCTATCACCCTCAGGCTCTTAAAGAAATCACACTACAAACTATCACCCTCATGCACTTAAAGAAATCATGAATGTCATGGATATATTGGAACTAGTGGATATATGGAGGCTTAAATATCCTGACCTAGTGAGATATACATGGCGAAGGCTCAATCAAGCTAGTCGCCTTGACTACTTTCTTATGTCATTCTCGTCAAAAGTTTAACAAAAGTGTTCATAGGGGACAGAATGTGGCGAACCATCACATAATTGGCATATATATTACTCTTACAGAATTTCCAAGTGGGCGAGGATATTGGAAATCTAATCAAGCCTATTTGAGGATAACTTGCTTTTAATTAGGACAGAGTAATTTATAACATTTTATGACTTTTCCCGACATAACATAGGTACAGCAGATCCCCTTATTGTATGGGACATTTTTAAATGTTGTAACGTTCTGGGTGTAGTGGGTGAGAAGTCAGGTGCAGGAAGCAGAGAGTTCTGGGTAGTGCTACTTTAATGCACAACCCCACGAAAACACAGGGCGTATAACAAAACAAACGCCCCAAACATGGGGACTTAAACTGTCCAGCAAAACCCACGAAATGGGAAACACGTAACCCACAGACGTGCACACAAGTTACACAAAACAATCCCGCACAAAGAGCAGGCGGGCCGGCTGGCTAATAAAGCCCAACTAATCAGCAAATACACAACAGGTGTAACCAATAAACAGACAAGGAGGGGGAGGAAAGAATCAGTGGCAGCTAGTAGGCCGGTGACGACGACCGCCGAGCGCCACCTGAACGGAAAGGGGAGCCACCTTCGGTAGGAGTCGTGACAGTACCCCCTCCCCCCTGACGCGCGGCTCCTGCAGCGCACCGACACTGGCCTCGAGGTCGACCTGGTGGGCGAGGCGCAGGGCGATCCGGATGGAGGCGATGGAAATCCCTCAATATCGCCGTATCCAAAATGTCCCCCACCGGTACCAGCACCTCTCCTCCGGACGTACCCCTCCCAGTCCACGAGGTACTGCAGGCCCCTCACCCGGTGCCCAGAATGGCATGTATTGTGTACGCCGGGGACCCCTCGATGTCCAGAGGGGGAGGAGGGACCTCCGGCACCTCACCATCCTGCAGGGGACCAGCTACCACCGGCCTGAGGAGAGACACATGAAACGAGGGGTTAATACGATAATAGGAAGGGAGTTGTAATCGATAACACACCTGGTTTATTCTCCACAGGACTTTGAAGGGCCCTACACACTGCGGCCCCAGCTTCCGGCAGGGCAAGCGGAGGGGTAGGTTTCGGGTCGAGAGCCAGACCCTGCCCCCCGGTTCAAACACAGGGGCCACTGCGGTGGCGGTCAGCACTCCTCTTCTGCCATTCACTGGCTTGTTGGAGGGATTCCTGGACGGCCCTCCAGGTCTCCTTGGAGCGCTGCACCCACTCCTCCACCGCAGGAGCCTCGGTCAGGCTCGGATGCCATGGTGCCAGGACCGGTTGGTACCCCAACACGCACTGAAATGGGGACACGTTAGTAGAAGAGTGGCGTAGTGAGTTCTGGGCCATCTCAGCCCAGGGGATGTATCTCGCCCATCCCCTGGCCGGTCCTGGCAATACGACCGCAGAAACCTACCCACCTCCTGGTTCACTCTCTCCACCTGCTCATTACTCTCGGGGTGATAACCGGAGGTCAGGCTGACCGAGACCCCCAGACGCTCCATGAACGCCCTCCATACCCGGGACGTGAACTGGGGACCCCGATAAGAGACGGTGTCCTCCGGCACCCCATAGTGCCGGAAGACGTGAGTGAATAATGCCTCCGCAGTCTGTAGGGCTGTAGGGAGACCGGGCAACGGGAGGAGACGGCAGGACTTAGAGAACCGATCCACAATCACCAAAACTGTAGTGTTCCCCTGAGACGGGGGGAAATCGGTCAGGAAATCTACGGATAGGTGAGACCATGGTCGTTGTGGAACAGGGAGGGGTTGTAACCTCCCCCTAGGTGCCTAGGAGCCTTTCTCTGGGCGTATACCGAACAGGAAGAGACATAAACCCTAACGTCCCTAGCCAAGATGGGCCACCAATACTTCTCCCGGAGGCACCCCACTGTCCTTGCCACCCCAGGGTGACCCAAGGAGGGTAGGATATGAGCCCACCGAATCAGTTGGTCCCGGACACCAAGCGGCACGTACTTCCGCCCAGCCGGACACTGAGGAGGCGCGGGCTCCGCCCGTAACGCCCGCCAGATGTCTGAGTCCACCTCCCATACCACTGGTGCCATCAGCCTCGAGGCGGGAAGGATGGGAGTAGGTTCGGTGGACCGATCCTCCGTGTCGTAAAGGCGGGACAGTGCGTCAGCCTTTACGTTCTGGGAGCCCGGTCTGTATGACAACGTAAAATGGAATCAGGTGAAGAACATGGCCCACCTTGCCTGACGTGGGTTCAGTCTCCTAGCTGCCCGAATATACTCCAGATTCTGGTGGTCGGTCCAGATGAGAAAGGGGTGCTTAGCCCCCTCAAGCCAGTGTCTCCACACCTTCACAACCCTGACCACCGCTAACAACTGCCGGTCCCCGACATCATAGTTACGCTCCCCTGGACTGAGCTTCCTCGAAAAGAAAGCGCAGGGGTGAAGTTTTGGTGGCTTACCCGAGTGCTGTGATAGCACGGCACCCACCCCAGCCTCGGACGCGTCCACCTCCACTATGAATGCTAGAGAGAGGTCCAGGGGCGCCAATACGGGTGTATCTGTGAACAGCGCCTTCAACCTGTTGAAAGCTCTGTCCGCCTCTGCTGACCACCGCAAACGCACCGGGCCCCCCTTCAGCAGTGAGGTAATGGGAGCCGCTACCTGGCCAAAACCCCGGATAAACCTCCGGTAGTAGTTGGCAAAACCCAAAAACTGCTGCACCTCCTTCACCGTGGTCGGAGTCGGCCAATTACGCACGGCCTTAATGCGGTCACATTCCATCACCACCCCCGAGGTGCAAATGCGATAACAGAGGAAGGAGAAGGCTCGTTTGGAGAACACACACTTCTCAGCCTTGACGTATAGGTCATGCTCCAGCAGTCTACCAAGCACCTTGCGTACCAGAGACACATGCGCAGCGCGGGTAGCTGAGTAGATCAGAATGTCACCGATATAAACAACCATGCCCTGCCCGTGCCTGGTCCCTGAGAATCTCGTCTACAAAGGATTGAAAGACGGCTGGAGCATTCTTTAACCCATACGGCATGAAGAGGTACTCATAGTGGCCCGATGTGGTACTAAACGCAGTTTTCCACTCGTCTCCATCCCGAATACGCACCAGACTATACGCGCTCCTGAGATCCAGTTTTGTGAAGAACTGTGCTCCGTGAAAGGATTCCACCGCTGTAGCGATGAGAGGTAGTGGGTAACTAAACCCCACTGTGATGGCATTTAGACCTCTATAATCAATACACAGACGCAAACCTCCCTTCTTTTACTTCACAAAAAAAAAACTTGAGGAGACGGGTGAGATGGAAGGCCGAATGTACCCCTGTCCCAGAGACTCCGTGACATATGTCTCCATAGCCAACGTCTCCTCCTGGGACAACGGGTACACGTGACTCTTGGGAAGCGCAGCGTTTACCTGGAGATCTATCGCACAATCCCTTCCCGGTCGATAAGGTGGTAATTTAGTTGCCTTCTTTTTACTAAAAGCGATTGCCAAATCGGCATATTCGGGGGGGGATGCGCACCGTGGAACCCTGGTCTGGACTCTCCACCTACGTGGCACCGATGGAAACTCCCAGACACCTTCCAGAACACTCCTCTGACCCCTCCTGGAGAACCCCCTATCTCCACGAAATCTTAGGATTGTGCCGGGCCAGCCGGCACTACTGGAAACGCAGGCGAATCGATAATAAAGGGACTTATATATGATTCCCCTGCGTCCCCATGTCCAGTGGAACCATGGCCTCCCTGACCAACCCTGACCCTAATGGCCGGCTATCTAGGGAGTGTACGGGAAATGAGAATCTATCGGCACAAGCTCCCATAAAGTTCCCAGCTGCACCTGAATCGACTAGCGCCTTATGCTGGGAAGAGGGGGAAAAAATCAAGAAAAAAAATAAAAATAAGCATGTGACCAACAGGGGGTTCTGGGTGAGTTTGGTGCTGACTCACCTGGGGTGGCTGAGAAGCGTTCCGCCTGCCATCTCGACTCCCAGACGGACCCCCCCAGCACCGATCGGCCGTGTGTCCTCTCCGACCACAGCTGGTGCAGGGGGAGCCTCCTCCTTTGGTATCCCTCGGCATGGCCCCTCCCAACTCCATCGGAATGGGAGCGGGGATGCGGGTGGTGGAACGCAGAGGACCCTCTCCGAACGCTGCCGCTCCATCATAATCCCTCGGGAGCGCAAGACGGAGAGCGCTGGAGCCAGGGGATGGGGAGAGAGGAGAAAGGGGGTCTTGAGCTGCGGGAGCCGAAGGTGGAGAGAGGAGACCACTCCTCTCCCATCAGTCCATTCTCTCCATCATTTGATCCATGGCGGATCCGATCCGATGGAGGACGGTGGTGTGGTGGAGAACACGTTCCTCCATTGATGGGAGAGGGTTGGCCGCTGCTCCTGCTGACTCCATTAAAAGGTGCGGGATTCTGTAACGTTCTGGGTGTAGTGGGTGAGAAGTCAGGCGCAGGAAGCAGAGAGTTCAGGGTAGTGCTAATTTAATGCACAAAACGGCGAACATACAGTGGGGCAAAAAAGTATTTAGTCAGCCACCAAATATGCAGGTTCTCCCACTTAAAAATATGAGAGAGGCCTGTACTTTTCATTATAGGTACACTTCAACTATGACAGACAAAATGGAAAAAAACAATCCAGAAAATCACATTGTAGGATTTGTAATTAATTTATTTGCAAATTATGGTGGAAAATAAGTATTTGGTCACCTACAAACAAGCAAGATTTCTGGCTCTCACAGACCTGTAACTTCTTCTTTAAGAGGCTCCTCTGTCCTCCACTCGTTACCTGTATTAATGGCACCTGTTTGAACTTGTTATCAGTATAAAAGACACCTGTCCACAACCTCAAACAGTCACACTCCAAACTCCACTATGGCCAAGACCAAAGATCTGTCAAAGGACACCAGAAACAAAATTGTAGACCTGCACCAGGCTGGGAAGACTGAATCTGCAATAGGTAAGCAGCTTGGTTTGCAGAAATCAACTGTGGGAGCAATTATTAGGAAATGGAAGACATACAAGACCACTGATAATCTCCCTCGATCTGGGGCTCCATGCAAGATCTCACCCCGTGGGGTCAAAATGATCACAAGAACGGTGAGCAAAAATCCTAGAACCACACGGGGCGACATAGTGAATGACCTGCAGAGAGCTGGGACCAAAGTAACAAAGCCTACCATCAGTAACACACTACGCCGCCAGGGACTCAAATCCTGCAGTGCCAGACGTGTCCCCCTGCTTAAGCCAGTACATGTCCAGGTCCGTCTGAAGTTTGCTAGAGAGCATTTGGATGATCCAGAAGAAGATTGGGAGAATGTCATATGGTCAGATGAAACCAAAATATAACTTTTTGAACTCGTCGTGTTTGGAGGACAAAGAATGCTGAGTTGCATCCAAAGAACACCATACCTACTGTGAATCATGGGGGTGGAAACATCATGCTTTGGGGCTGTTTTTTTGCAAAGGGACCAGGACGACTGATCCGTGTAAAGGAAAGAATGAATGGGGCCATGTATCGTTAGATTTTGAGTGAAAACCTCCTTCCATCAGCAAGGGCATTGAAGATGAAACGTGGCTGGATCTTTCAGCATGACAATGATCCCAAACACACCGCCCGGGCAAAGAAGGAGTGGCTTCGTAAGAAGCATTTCAAGGTCCTGGAGTGGTTTCAAGGTCCTGGAGCCAGTCTCCAGATCTCAACCCCATAGAAAATCTTTGGAGGGAGTTGAAAGTCTGTGTTGCCCAGCAACAGCCCCAAAACATCACTGGTCTAGAGGAGATCTACATGGAGGAATGGGCCAAAATACCAGCAACAGTGTGTGAAAACCTTGTGAAGAATTACAGAAAACGTTTGACCTCTGTCATTGCCAACAAAGGGTATATAACAAAGTATTGAGATAAACTTTTGTTATTGACCAAATACTTATTTTCCACCATAATTTACAAAGAAATTCATTAAATATCCTACAATATGATTTTCTGGATTTTTTTTTCTCATTTTGTCTGTCATAGTTTTAGTGTACTTATGATGAAAATTACAGGCCTCTCATCTTTTTAAGTGGGAGAACTTGCACAATTGGTGGCTGACTAAATACTTTTTTGCCCCACTGTAAGCCAACCCCACGAAAACACACGGCGTATAACAAAACAAACGCCCCAAACATGGGGACTTAAACTGTCCAGCAAAACCCACGAAATGGGAAACACGTAACCCACAGACGTGCACACAAGTTACACAAAACAATCCCGCACAAAGAGCAGGCGGGCCGGCTGGCTAATAAAGCCCAACTAATCAGCAAATACACAACAGGTGTAACCAATAAACAGACAAGGAGGGGGAGGAAATAATCAGTGGCAGCTAGTAGGCCGGTGACGACGACCGCCGAGCGCCACTCGAACGGGAAGGGGAGCCACCTTCGGTAGGAGTCGTGACAAATGTGCCTTTAGAGGGAGGCCATGCAATTCAGGACCCATCTCTAAAACTAAAGCAATTTAGGGCAAAAGAGTCCATATTAACAAAGGAAATGGAAGGACTAACAGAGCAGATATATTACAATAACAACTGTACCATAGACGCTCAGAATAAGCTATTGAGGAACTTATTCAATAAAGATCAAGTGTAAAACATGATAAAAAATAAAGCTAACTGGATGGAATATGGGAGAAAAAAGCCAAATTATTTTTTAAATCTTCAACATAGAAATGCTACCGAAAAGATTTTACTGAAACTTGTTACAAATTACTGAGCCACCCATGATTCACCAAACAATGTTATGAAAGAGGAAGCAAAATACTTTAAGCATATGTTTCCACTTTGGTCTCCTACATCTCCTCTAACCGAAGCTAATTGTATGGATTTTTTTTCTATTACAGTGCCTTGCGAAAGTATTCGGCCCCCTTGAACTTTGCGACCTTTTGCCACATTTCAGGCTTCAAACATAAAGATATAAAACTGTATTTTTTTGTGAAGAATCAACAACAAGTGGGACACAATCATGAAGTGGAATGACATTTATTGGATATTTCAAACTTTTTTAACAAATCAAAAACTGAAAAATTGGGCGTGCAAAATTATTCAGCCCCCTTAAGTTAATACTTTGTAGCGCCACCTTTTGCTGCGATTACAGCTGTAAGTCGCTTGGGGTATGTCTCTATCAGTTTTGCACATCGAGAGACTGAAATGTTTTCCCATTCCTCCTTGCAAAACAGCTTGAGCTCAGTGAGGTTGGATGGAGAGAATTTGTGAACAGCAGTTTTCAGTTCTTTCCACAGATTCTCGATTGGATTCAGGTCTGGACTTTGACTTGGCCATTCTAACACCTGGATATGTTTATTTTTGAACCATTCCATTGTACATTTTGCTTTATGTTTTGGATCATTGTCTTGTTGGAAGACAAATCTCCGTCCCAGTTGCGAAAGTATTCGCCCCCCTTGAACTTTGCGACCTTTTGCCACATTTCAGGCTTCAAACATAAAGATATAAAACTGTATTTTTTTGTGAAGAATCAACAACAAGTGGGACACAATCATGAAGTGGAACGACATTTATTGGATATTTCAAACTTTTTTAACAAATCAAAAACTGAAAAATTGGGCGTGCAAAATTATTCAGCCCCTTTACTTTCAGTGCAGCAAACTCTCTCCAGAAGTTCAGTGAGGATCTCTGAATGATCCAATGTTGACCTAAATTACTAATGATGATAAATACAATCCACCTGTGTGTAATCAAGTCTCTGTATAAATGCACCTGCACTGTGATAGACTCAGAGGTCCGTTAAAAGCGCAGAGAGCATAATGAAGAACAAGGAACACACCAGGCAGGTCCGAGATACTGTTGTGAAGAAGTTTAATGCCGGATTTGGATACCAAAACATTTCCCAAGCTTTAAACATCCCAAGGAGCACTGTGCCAGCGATAATATTGAAATGGAAGGAGTATCAGACCACTGCAAATCTACCAAGACCTGGCCGTCCCTCTAAACTTTCAGCTCATACAAGGAGAACACTGATCAGAGATGCAGCCAAGAGGCCCATGATCTCTCTGGATGAACTGCAGAGATCTACAGCTGAGGTGGGAGACTCTGTCCATAGGACAACAATCAGTCGTATATTGCACAAATCTGGCCTTTATGGAAGAGTGGCAAGAAGAAAGCCGTTTCTTAAAGATATCCATAAAAAGTGTTGTTTAAAGTTTGCCACAAGCCACCTGGGAGACACACCAAACATGTGGAAGAAGGTGCTCTGGTCAGATGAAACCAAAATTGAACTTTTTGGCAACAATGCAAAACGTTATGTTTGGCGTAAAAGCAACACAGCTGAATACACCATCCCCACTGTCAAACATGGTGGTGGCAGCATCATGGTTTGGGCCTGCTTTTCTTCAGCAGGGACAGGGAAGATGGTTAAAATTGATGGGAAGATGGATGGAGCCAAATACAGGACCATTCTGGAAGAAAACCTGATGGAGTCTGCAAAAGACCTGAGACTGGGATGGAGATTTGTCTTCCAACAAGACAATGATCCAAAACATAAAGCAAAATCTACAATGGAATGGTTCAAAAATAAACATATCCAGGTGTTAGAATGGCCAAGTCAAAGTCCAGACCTGAATCCAATCGAGAATCTGTGGAAAGAACTGAAAACTGCTGTTCACAAATGCTCTCCATCCAACCTCACTGAGCTCGAGCTGTTTTGCAAGGAGGAATGGGAAAAAATTTCAGTCTCTCGATGTGCAAAACTGATAGAGACATACCCCAAGCGACTTACAGCTGTAATCGCAGCAAAAGGTGGCGCTACAAAGTATTAACTTAAGGGGGCTGAATAATTTTGCACGCCCAATTTTTCAGTTTTTGATTTGTTAAAAAAGTTTGAAATATCCAATAAATGTAGTTCCACTTCATGATTGTGTCCCACTTGTTGTTGATTCTTCACAAAAAAATACAGTTTTATATCTTTATGTTTGAAGCCTGAAATGTGGCAAAAGGTCGCAAAGTTCAAGGGGGCCGAATACTTTCGCAAGGCACTGTATTTAACATGCTATTGGGTGCAAGAATTTTGTATAATAATTTAAATTGAAAAAATCAAAGGTTTGAATCCGGTGTCGTTTTGCGTATCAGTTCATAAACCATGTGCCATGGAATCGGTACATCGAAAATCTCTTCCCAACTATTTTGCAATCTATATGGCACGGCTGTCAATTTTTTTGGTCCTTAAACGAAACTGCCATATTATTTTATTTATCACAATTTTCTTTAACAAATTTTGGTATTTAATGCATATGAGTTCCTTACTTTTCCCACTTCTACTTGCCTCTTCCATTTTTGTGGTAATACTGCAAATAGTTGATTAGAACACTGAACACTGACCATATTGGGTAGAGCAGACATTTCCATATATTTTTGTTAGCTACATGTGTGACATAACTCCACCAGTCCTGTTTATCATATCATTTACAAAGATTATACCTTTTTTCTACATTTTATCAAAAAATAGTTTTTTTTATCAATTAGTATATTTGACTTAAACCACAATATGTGCTATATTACTTGTTCTGTCTTTTCTGGTGGATTGAACTGAAATTTCAACCAACGTTCTATGGCTTCTTTAAAAAAAGCGATATTTTGGAGATTATTTCATTTTCAAATAACCGAAAGTGAGAGGTTGTAATCTGATTAAAGGGAAAAGGCCATTATTGAACATGGGCTGAGACACTCTTACTAATCTGCTAGAGAACCAGTTCAGATTTAAGTATAACTTTTGTATGACTGACAGCTTTAGTGAGAGGTCTAATGCTTTAATATTTAATAATTGCTGCCCTCATATTCATTATATACAGTTGAAGTTTACATACATTTAGGTTGGAGTCATGATGAAAACTTGTTTTTCAACCACTCCACAAATGTATTGTTTACAAACTATAGTTTTGGCAAGTCAGTTAGGACATCTACTTTGTGCATGACACAAGTAATTTTTCCAACAATTGTTTAATAGCTAACATTTTGATGGTAATAATAAATAGATATGTCGATAATTGACAACACTGACATTCCTGTCTTGCAGGAAATCACACACAGAACGAGCAGTATGGCTGGTGGCATTGTCATGCTAGAGGGTCATGTCAGGGTGAGCCTGCAGGAAGGGTACCACATGAGGGAGGAGGATGTCTTCCCTGTAACGCACAATGTTGAGATTGCCTGCAATGATAACAAGCTCAGTCCGATGATGCTGTGACACTCCGCCCCAGACCATGACGGACCCTCCACCTTCAAATCGATCCCGATCCAGAGTACAGATCTCAGTGTAACGCTCATTCTTTCGATGATAAATGCGAATCCGACCATCACTCCTGTTGAGATGATACTGTGACTTGTCAGTGAAGAGAACTTTTTGCCAGTCCTGTCTGGTCCAGCAACGGTGGGTTTGTGCCCATAGGCGACGTTGTTGCCGGTGATGTCTGGTGAGGAACTGCCTTACTACAACAGGCCTACAAGCCCTCAGTCCAGCCTCTCTCAGCCTATTGCGAACAGTCTGAGCACTGATGGAGGGATTGGCGTTCCTGGTGTAACTCAGTTGTTGTTGCCATCCTGTACCTGTCCCGCAGGTGTGATGTTCGGATGTACCGATCCTGTGCAGGTGTTGTTACAGGTGGTCTGCCACTGCTAGGACGATCAGCTATCCATCCTGTCTCCCTGTGTCTACCTGTAGCGCTGTCTTAGGCGTCTTACAATACAGTTGCAATTTATTTCCCTGGCCACATCTACAGTCTGTATGCCTCCTTGCAGCATGACTAAGGCACGTTCACGCAGATCAACAGGGACCCTGGGCATCTTTCCTTTAGTTTTTTTCAGAGTCAGTAGAAAGGCCTCTTTAGTGTCCTAAGTTTTCATAACTGTGACCTTAATTGCCTACCGTCTGTAAGCTGTCAGTGTCTTAACGACCATTCCACAGGTGCATGTTCATTAATTGTTTATGGTTCATTGAACAAGCATGGGAAACAGTGTTTAAACCCTTTACAATGAAGATCTGTGAAGTTGTTTGGATTTTTACAAATTATCTTTGAAAGACAGGGTCCTGAAAAAGGGACGTATCTTTTTTTTCTCACTTTATTTAGGTTCAGAACTTTTGTGAAACAGCACAGTTAAAAATGGCAAATAGAAACTGGATGGTCATCAGAAATAGATGGGACATGTTGAGGGTAGAGGAAGGACAGGAGAAAAAAATAGATTTTGTCCATAAAATGTATATAGTATGTATAAGTTGGAAATAGAGGCCTAGATATTGTTGTTCACTAGTTTACTCCAATTAGGGGAGGGGTAGTAGGGTTAGTGGAGAACAATAAAGGGGAGGGGTAGTAGGGTTAGTGGAGAACAATAAAGGGGAGGGGTAGTAGGGTTAGTGGAGAACAATAAAGGAACATATATTTTACCAATCAGCTGCGCACCATTACTTTTTTTCCACCTCTTTTGCATTATTTCTTTGAATCATATAAATATTAAATTCATCATCAATCCAGGAGGCTGAAACAGTTTCTTAACAATTGCATGTTTCAAATCAAATCAATCAAATCAACGTTTATTTGTCACGTGCGGGAGTTGTAGCGATGAGACAAGATATTAACTACTAAACAATTGGATACCACAAAAAGGGGGTAAAATTTATTTTAAAAATAAATAAAAGGGCCTCCCGGGTGGCGCAGTGGTTAAGGGCGCTGTACTGCAGCGCCAGCTGTGCCATCAGAGTCCCTGGGTTCGCGCCCAGGCTCTGTCGTAACCGGCCGCGACCGGGAGGTCCGTGGGGCGATGCACAATTGGCCTAGCGTTGTCCGGGTTAGGGAGGGAGGGATCTCCTTGTCACATCATGGGAAAATCAAAAGAAATCAGCCAAGACCTCAGAAAAAAACTGTAGACCTCCACAAGTCTGATTCATCCTTGGCAGCAATTTCCAAACGCCTGAAGGTACCACATTCATCTGTACAAACAGAAGTACGCAAGCATAAACACCATAGGACCATGCAGCCGTCATACCGCTCAGGAAGGAGATGCGTTCTGTCTCCTAGAGATGAACATACTTTGGTGTGAAAAGTGCAAATCAATCCCAGAACAACAGCAAAGGACCTTGTGAAGATACTGGAGGAAACAGGTAGAAAATGATCTATTTCCACAGCAAAACGAGTCCTATTTCGACATAACCTGAAAGGCCGCTCAGCAAGGAAGAAGCCACTGCTCCAAAACCGCCATAAAAAAGCCAGACTACGGTTTGCAACTGCACATGGGGACAAGATCATACTTTTTGGAGAAATGTCCTCTGGTCTGATGAAACAAAAATATAACTGTTTGGCCATAATGACCATCGTTATGTTTGGAGGAAAAAGGGGGAAGCTTGCAAGCCGAAGAATACCATCCCAACCGTGAAGCACGGGGGTGGCAGCATCATATTATGGGGATGCTTTGCTGCAGGAGGGACTGGTGCACTTCACAAAATAGATGGCATCATGAGGGAGGAATATTATGTGGATATATTGAAGCAACATCTCAAGACATCAGTCAGGAAGTTAAAGCTTGGTCGCAAATGGGTCTTCCAAATGGACAATGACCCCAAGCATACTTCCAAAGTTGTGGCAAAATGGCTTAAGGACAACAAAGTCAAGGTATTAGAGTGGCCATCACAAAGCCCTGACCTCAAACTATAGAAAATGTGTGGGCAGGACTTGGAAAGTGTGTGCGCGAGCAAGGAGGCCTACAAACCTGACTCAGTTACACCAGCTCTGTCAGGAGGAATGGGCCAAAATTCATCCAACTTATTTTAGGAAGCTTGTGGAAGGCTACCTGAAACATTTGACCCAAGTTAAACTATTTAAATGCAATGCTACCAAATACTAATTGAGTGTATGTACACTTCTGACCCACTGGGAATGAGATGAAAGAAATAAAAACTGAAATCATTAATGCTCTCTACTATTATTCTGACATTTTAAATTCTTAAAATAAAGTGGTGATCCTAACTGACCGAAGACAGGGAATTTTTACTAGGATTAAATGTCAGGAATTGTGAAAAACTGAGTTTAAATGTTTTCAGCTAAGGTGTATATAAACTTCAGACTTCAACTGTATATTCATATGTGCTATTCTTAGCCCTTCTCTGGGTAGCTTATCAGTGAAAGACATATTGTAATATGTAAATAAATAAGTAAAATAAAACACTGTTTAGGTAATAGTCAGTCAATCAGGCGCTTGTGAGCATCAGTGGGTGTATGTATGTATGTGTGTGTATATGTGATGCTGGGTTGAAGCTACTGACCTGGAAGCTAAGCTCTCTGATTCCTCCCAGGCTTTGGGACAATGAGTTGTGTGTGTGGCATTGATAGTGCATTCTTGTCTGTAACTCTTAAAGAACACATGCATATTGCTGTGTGTTCAAGAGAGAGAGAGAGAACCCTCTGCTCCAGTAATCACAGAACGCATGCATATTGCTATGTGTTTGAGAGAGAGAGAGAGAGAGAGAGAGAGAGAGAGAGAGAATGAGAGAGAGAGAGAGAGAGAGAGAGAGAGAGAGAGAGAGAGAGAGAGAACCCTCTGCTCCAGTAATCACAGTTAATTGCAACGCAGCATTAGCCCTGGCCTGGAATGGGGTTTTCAACCAGCCTCTTACACAGAGAGGGAGAGAGAGACTGCATGGCTCTGTCTGTCTAACTGAACATTGCCTACCTTTGTCCCTCGCCCCTCTACATTCTATTAACCCCCTGTCATTTGACCATCAATAATACACTGGGGTCTTGAAGCTAGGCCCTAACAACCACTCTGCTCATAGGCTCCTAAGCTTCAGATAGAAGGAAGGAATGGACGAAATATGTCTTTTGGGCTGGATGGGTAGGTCTGGTGTTGTCGTGGTTAAATGGGGAGGCCATGTAGAATCTGAATTAATAAGCTTTAAAATGCTTTTTTTACTTGGAATTTCAGTGAGTTCTTGTTCATTCTGTCCTTGAAAAATGGAGGGTTATGTTCTAAGTATTTTGGTCATGAGAAATCTTGTTAATAGTTTTATTAACGCCGGCAAGTCAATGTTTTCTGATAAAGTTATAATGTCAAAGATGTACAGATAGTGTGTGTAGCGGGAGCTTGGGACAGTACAAGTGTCCGTGTAACATTCTTGATAAGGAGAACAACCAATCCTCCCTCTCACACTCTTCTCCTATACGAATGGTGCCTCTTTCTCAGCATCACCTCTTTTAGGCCTGAACACACACACACGCACACACACACGCACACAAACACATGCAGAAACACACTTTCTGGAACACACATACACACATAGGGATACACAGTCGCACACACATATAGAGAGAGATGGTATATTACCCTCTGGGGACAGTGTGCAGTGTGAATGGCGGAGACTGTTACCTGTGTGAGTGAATGGAACAGAGTGTCTGTGTGGATTGCTTGGTCTCCTCTGCTAAACCCACTAAAAGGCGCAGTGTGTCTGACATTCCTGCCCACCCCTGTGAGCTGTGTGTGTGTGTGTGTGTGTGTGTGTGTGTGTGTGTGTGTGTGTGTGTGTGTGTGTGTGTGTGTGTGTGTGTGTGTGTGTGTGTGTGTGTGTGTGTGTGTGTGTGTGTGTGTGTGTGTGTGTGTGTGTGTGTGTGTGTGTGTGTGTGTGTGTGCTGATGAGTGTAGTTCAGTGCGAAAAGGGAAGACATTCCTTCACATTTAAAGTCTCTGGTGGGGTTTGAGGGATTTAATTTACACAGGCTTTTCACTTACTGACCGGCCGGGGTGTAACTGAAGTGGAAAAACTCAATAATTATTCCAATTCCTAAAGCATCTAGTCCCTCTGTGCTGAATGACTACCGCCCTGTTGCCTTGACATCCTTAGTTATGAAATACCTTGAGAAACTTGTGAAAAGTCATATTCTCGAGAAGCTCCTCGATCCATTTCAGTTTGCCTATCAGCACAGCAGAGGAGTTGATGATGCCATTCTTAGTCTCCTTAGTCTCTTAGTTTGTTGACTTTTCTTCTGCCTTCAACACAACCCAGCCTTACATTCTGGCACAGAGACTCATTTGGGACTTCTCCTTAGATGGGGGGCTGATTTTGTGGTCACAGCGAGTCAAAACAGGTCCCCACGTGTCAGACATATACAACACCAACACTGGCTCTCCTCAGGGATGTGTTTTGTCCCCACTCCTGTACATCTTGTTCACTAATAGTTATACTAGTTCCCATCCTGACAGACACCTTGTTAAGTTCGCTGATGACACTGCCTTGATCAGCCTGTTGCATGATGACGAGGAACACCGTGGCCCGGTCCTAAATGACTTTGTAGAGTGGTGTGACGAATCACACTTGATCCTCAATGCCAATAAGACCATAGACTTCAGGAAGCATACAACACCTACCTCTGCAACATCTATCAGAGGACAGATCATAGAGATTGTAGAGGAATATAAATACCAATAAGACCATAGACTTCAGGAAGCATACAACACCTACCTCTGCAACATCTATCAGAGGACAGATCATAGAGATTGTAGAGGAATATAAATATCTGGGTGTCCTCTTGGACAATAAGCTTCAGTGGAGTAAATGTACAGACCTGATCTACATAAGACTGTTTAAAAAAATAAATAATTGACAGCCTAGGAACAGTGGGTTAACTGCCTGTTCAGGGGCAAAACGACAGATTTGTACCTAGACAGCTCGGGGGTTTGAACTTGCAACCTTCCGGTTACTAGTCCAACGCTCTAACCACTAGGCTACCCTGCTGCCCCTGTACTTTCTCAAAAAGCTGGGATCTTTTGAAGTTAAGTGTACTGTACTGACTGTTTTACAAATCCTTTATTGAGATTATTTTAACTTCTTGTATTGTTTGTTGTTTTGGCAATGCCACTGTCAGCCAGAGAAATATGCTGAGAAGGATTATCACCACAGCAAGCAAGGTACTTGGAGTCAAACAGACAGGCCTGGATGAGATCTTTAAGGTCAGGGCCCTCCCCAAGGTACTTGGAGTCAAACAGACAGGCCTGGATGAGATCTTTAAGGTCAGGGCCCTCCCCAAGGTACTTGGAGTCAAACAGACAGGCCTGGATGAGATCTTTAAGGTCAGGCCCTCTGTAAGGCTCACAAAATCATTTTAGACCCAAGCCACCCCCTGTACCCAGACTTTATACTATTCTTCTCTGGACACAGGTATAGGGCACCCCTCGGCAGGAAAAACACAACTAGACAATAATTTGTGCCAGGTGTGATATCCCTCCTAAATAGCTTGGGTTAATGTTCCTATCAACCCAGTAAGGCCAGCAGCCTAATCTCTTTTTATTGCTAGGTAACTGTTATGAAAGTTGTATTGTCAATTTGTTTTTTGTTATTTAATTAAACGCCACCTTAAACGTGTACATGACACTGCAACCAAATTGACCCACGGGGACAATAAAGTCAGTCAAGTAAAGTAAAGTAAAGAAGTCACTCAGTGACTAGTGGAAATGAACCCTGTCATATTTCTTCTAAATTGACACCACCCCCACTACCTCTACTGTTACCCCTCCCTCCCTCCCTTCATCCCTTCACTTCCTTCCTTCCCTCCACCCTTCCATTCCTCTCTTTCATAACTTAGTCTACCAACACTGTGTGATTGTACGTTCCACCTCAAATAGCACAAGAGGATTTCGACACCCTTCATCTCAGATTGTGCTGAAATCATTTATGTAGTTAGAAGTAGACTAAATTAGCATTACTGAAACATATAATTAGCTCTCTGAGAAATTAAGCTAATTGATTGCACCAAATTGCCAATATATTTATTTTATAACAATTTGAAGGGGTGGCGATTTTAAAATTGACGATTTGAATTTATAGGATTCAAAGTCTTCAAATCTTCAATAGCTATAGTACCAAAGATTTGATTTAGAACATCATTCTTCCTAACAATGAGTAAGATCTTAGAGATCCAATAAAATGATCAAAAGCCACCCAACAAACCCCCCCTAACAACCAGTATAGTATGGAGCTGTGGCTTGGAGTATTGCTTCTTCATCCTATTGCTTCTTTATCCCTGTGACTCTGGGGGGAGGGGAGGAGAGGAGGGGGGGATTAGCCATTGAAGTCACTTGCATTTTTTACAATAATTTAGTGTGGAAGTATCTGGTTTTGCCCACTAGATGTCGCTGTTCCTGTTGCTGTTGCTGCCACTTTTATACATTTTGCTGTCTTGTGTTTATTAAATGGATCACAACATTTTCTTTGCGACTTTGGGTAATAAAATAAATGTATTCCCACTTTCACTGAGTTAGAATACCTCATGATAAGCTGCAGACAATACTATTTACCAAGAGTTTTCATCTATATTTTTGATAGCTGTCTATTTATAACCACTGTCTATTTGCCCAGTGACACGAACCTACCAGATGAGCTAAATGCCTTCTATGTTCAGTTCAAGGCAAGCAACACTAAAGCAACACCATGCATGAGACCACCAGCTGTTCCGGAGGACTGTGTGATCTCGCTCTCCGTAGCCGGTTGACCTATAAACAGGTAACATGTTTCACCATAGTCCCTGTGCCTGTCCTTGTCCCTGTGCCAAAGAATGCCAAGGTAACCTGACTAAATGACTATCGACCAGTAGCACTCACATACACAACCGGTGAAACAAACTTACTCATTCAAGGGTTTTTCTTTATTTTCACTATTTTCTACATTGTATAATCATAGTGAAGACATCACAACTATGAAATAATACATATGGAATCATGTAGTAAACGAAAAAGTGTTAAACCGTCCGTAAGGCGCTACAGAGATTGGTGCGGACAGCCCAGTACACCACTGGGGCTTAGCTCCCTGCCATCCAGGACCTCTTTAATAGGCGGTGTCAGAGGAAGGCCCTAAAAATTGTCGAAGACTCCAGCCACGGAAGCGATAGACTGTTCTCTCTGCTACTGCATTGCAAGAGGTACCACTGCAAATCTGGAACCAACAGGACCCTGAACAGCTTCTACCCCCAAACCACAAGACTGCTAAACAGCTAAACAAATGGCTACCCAGACTACCTGCCTTGACCCTTTTCTGCACTAACTCTCTTGCACTCTACTCTACACCCATACTGGACTCTACACACACACACTGGACTCTACTCTACACCCATACTGGACTCTACACACACACACTGGACTCTACTCTACACACATACTGGACTCTACACACACACACTGGACTCTACTCTACACACATACTGGACTCTACACACACACACTGGACTCTACTCTACACACATACTGGACTCCACACACACACTGGACTCTTCTCACACACTGGACTCTACCCACACACTGGACTCTTCTCACACACTGGACTCTACACACACACTGGACTCTACCCACACACTGGACTCTTCTCACACACTGGACTCTACTCTACACACATACTGGACTCCACACACACACTGGACTCTACCCACACACTGGACTCTTCTCACACACTGGACTCTACTCTACACACATACTGGACTCCACACACACACTGGACTCTTCTCACACACTGGACTCTACTCTACACACATACTGGACTCCACACACACACTGGACTCTTCTCACACACTGGACTCTTCTCACACACTGGACTCTACCCACACACTGGACTCTACACACACACTGGACTCTACACACACACTGGACTCTACACACACACTGGACTCTACACACACACTGAACTCTACACACACACTGGACACGCGCACACATGCATACTTACGCCACACACACACACACACACACACACACACACACACACACACACACACACACACACACACACACACACACACACACACACACACACACACACACACACACTCACACACACATACACACACATACACATGCATACTGACCCCCCCCCACACACACACACACACTCAAATCAAATGAAACTTTATTTCTCGCGTGCGCCGAATACAACAGGTGTAGACCTCACCATGAAATGCTTGCTTTACAAGCCCTTAACCAACAATGCTGTTCAAGAAAGAGTTAAGAAAATATTTACAAAATAAATAAGTAAAAATAAGTAAGTAAAAAAAAATAAATAAGTAAAAAATAAAATAAAAAAGTACACACACACACATTAACATTTAAACACATATCTCAAATATCTCTTTAATACCAGTAAATAGAATAGAAACACAGCCGTTCATTATCCCCTGCGAACCCTGACCTCATTACATGGCTGCCTGTGCCCAGCGAACCCTGAACTCAAACATGGCTGCCTGTGCCCAGCGAACCCTGACCTCATAACATGGCTGCCTATTCCTTGCGAACCATGACCTCATAACATGGCTGCCTGTCCTGTTTCATGATCAACATGTACAGCAGTAGTGGACATTATGTACCGCAACGTAAACAGATCATGATGGAGGTGGATCTTCTTTATAAGGGAATGTCAAATGTATTACAGACTTTAAAAAAAGGGTTCCAAAAGGGTTCTGTGGTGGTCCCCATAGGAGAACCTTTTTTGGTTCCAGGTAGAACTCTTTTGGGTTCCATATAGAACCCTCTATTGAAAAGCGTTCTACCTGGAACCCAATAGTGTTCTACCTGGAATCAAAAGGGTTCTACCTGGAGCCAAAAGGGGTTCTTCAAAGGGTTATCCTATGGGAACAGCCAAAGAACCCCTTTTGGCTATTGATAGCACCTTTTTTTCTAAGAGTGTAGAAATTGTGCAATAAAAATAACCTTAACATGTGTATGCTTAACTCTGAATGTGTGTGCTCTTGGTTCCTGCCCTTAACATATTTGTGTTCTGTGTACTCAGCACTCCATAAATGTTTGTCCTCTCCAACCCTGGCCACACTAAACACTTTACAGTCCAGATGATCCATCACCACTCCCCTCTTCTCCCATGCTCAGTTCTAGTCTCGTATTGCTTTCTTCTTCCCTCATCCAAATTCAGCTGTGTAATTCTCTCTCGGAGGACCTGATTGATCTGCGTCCTACACGTTTGAGAAACATCAACTGGGTAAAGGGGGATTTTAAGTCAGAGAGAGAAAAGAGACAGCGGAGAAAGGAAGGGAGAGAGGGAGGGAGGGAGGGAGAAGGGGAGAAAGGGAGGGAGAGGGGGGAGAAGGGGAGAGCAGTACCACTGTGGTTTAAGAAGAAAAGACACGGGTTCCCTTTGTGATTACATCTTCCGCTTCTCTTTCTGAACAGAAGAGAAACAAGGTGGCTTTACTTTTCCACATTTAGCCTCTGCCAAGGACTCCTTCTCTCTGTTTTTCTCTCTCTCCATCTCGCTCTCTCCTTTCTCTTTCTCTCTCTCTTTCTCTCTCTCTGTCTCTATTTCTCTCTTTCTCGTTTTCTCTCTCTCTCTTTCTCTCTCTATATATATCTCTCTGTCTCAATCCAATTCAATTCAATTCAAGGGGCTTTATTGGCATGGGAAACATGTGTTAACATTGCCAAAGCAAGTGAAGTAGATAATAGACCAAAGTGAAATAAACAATAGATATTAAGAGTAAACATTACACATACAGAAGTTTCAAAACAATAAAGGCATTACAAATGTCATATTATATATATAAAAATACAGTGTTGTAACAATGTACAAATTATTAAAGTACACAAGGGAAAATAAATAAGCATAAATATGGGTTGTATTTACAATGGTGTTTGTTCTTCACTGGTTTCCCTTTTCTTGTGGCAACAGGTCACAAATCTTGCTAATGTGATGGCACACTGTGGAATTTAACCCAGTAGATATGGGAGTTTATCAAAATTGCATTTGTTTTCGAATTCTTTGTGGATCTGTGTAATCTGAGGGAAATATGTCTCTCTAATATGGTCATACATTGGGCAGGAGGTTAGGAAGTGCAGATCAGTTTCCACCTCATTTTGTGGGCAGTGAGCACATAGCCTGTCTTCTCTTGAGAGCCATGTCTGCCTACGGCGGCCTTTCTCAATAGCAAGGCTATGCTCACTGAGTCTGTACATAGTCAAAGCTTTCCTTAATTTTTGGTCAGTCACAGTGGTCAGGTATTCTGCCGTTGTGTACTCTCTGTTTAGGGCCAAATAGCATTCTAGTTTGCTCAGTTTTTTTGTTAATTCTTTCCAATGTGTCAAGTAATTCTCTTTTTGTTTTCTCATGATTTGGTTGGGTCTAATTGTGCTGCTGTCCTGGGGCTCTGTAGGGTGTGTTTGTGTTTGTGAACAGAGCCCCAGGACCAGCTTGCTTAGGGGACTCTTCTCCAGGTTCATCTCTCTGTAGGTGATGGCTTTGTTATGGAAGGTTTTGGAATCGCTTCCTTTTAGGTGGTTGTAGAATTTAACGGCTCTTTTCTGGATTTTGATATTAGTGGGTATCGGCCTAATTCTGCTATGCATGCATTAGTTGGTGTTCTACGTTGTACACTGAGGATATTTTTGCAGAATTCTGCATGCAGAGTCTCAATTTGGTGTTTGTCCCATTTTGTGAAGTCTTGGTTGTTGAGCGGATCCCAGACCTCACAACCATAAAGGGCAATGGGCTCTATGATTGATTCAAGTATTTTTAGCCTGATCTTAATTGGTATGTTGAAATGTATGTTCCTTTTGATGGCATAGAATGCCCTTCTTGCCTTGTCTCTCAGATCGTTCACAGCTTTGTGGAAGTTACCTCTCTCTCTCTCTCTCATTCTCTATCTCTCACTCTCTCTGTCACTCTTGTTCTCTCTCTCCATCTCTCTCTCCTTTTCTCTCTCTCTCTCTCTCGTTCTCTCTCTCCTCTCTCTCTCCATCTCTCTCTCCTCTCTCTCTCTCTCTCTCTCTCTCTCTCTCTCTCTCTCTCTCTCTCTCTCTCTCTCTCTCTCTCTCTCTCTCTCTCTTTCTCTTTATATATCTCTGTCTCTCTCTTTCTCTCGCTCTCTCTGTCGCTCCCTTTTCTCATTCTCTCTCTCTTTCTCTGTCTCTATCTCTCTCTCTCTCTGTCCCTCTCTCCTTCTCTCTCTCGCACTCTCTTTCTCTGTCTCTATCTCTCTCTCTCTCTCTGTCCCTCTCTCCTTCTCTCTCTCGCACTCTCTTTCTCTCTCTCTTTCTCTATCTCTCTCTCTCTGCCTCTCTTTCTCTCTCTCTTTCTCTCACTCTTTCTTTCTCTCTGTCTGTGTGTCACTACTCAACATGTATTAAATACAAAATTCTATGTAGTTATGGGTTATTCTATGCAAATCTATGTAACATTATGTGCATCTCTATGTAGCCTTATGTAGTCCTGTGTGCCCCCTGCCTCTCTGGTAGTAGCATGATGTATTAGGAGCCCTCTCCCTCATTCTGCCACTTAAAGATCATCCTCATTTCTCATCAAGTCACTCACTGACACACACGCTGACGAACACACACACACACACACACAACTGTCCATCAACCCACCCCCATCCCCGTCCCCTGCCATAGTTATATGCTTCACAGAATTCTCAAACAAACACACACATACAGACACACACACCTCTGACCCTATTTGGGGTCAGATAGACGGGAACCAAAATTAGTTCCAAATGTTGGCATTATTTATTATCGGGTATCATCTCACTGTACAAATCCCTGACAGATGTTTGCCTCTGTGCATGTCTGTGTGTGTGTGTGTGTGTGTGTTTGTGCGTGTGTGTGCGTTTGTCTGTGTGTGTCTCTGTGTGTATGTGCGTGCGTGTGTGTGTGTCCCTGTGTGTATGTGCGTGTGTGTGTGTTTGCATGTTTGTGCATGTGTGTGTGTGTTTGTGTCTGTGTTTGCATGTTCATGCCTCTGTGTGTGTGTGTGTGTGCCTCTACATGTTATGACCAATTACAGTACAGCATACACTACAGGTGTTACAGTTCGCTGATATGACCCTCCCCTTGACACACTCCCTCCCCTTGACACACCCCCAACCTCCCTTTGACACACCCCTAACCCTCCCCTTGACACACTCCCAACCCTCCCCATCCACCCCTCCCTTGACACACCCGCTCCCTTTGACACACCCCTAACCCTCCCCTTGACACACCCGCTCCCTTTGACACACTCCCAACCCTCCCCATCCATCCTCACCCCTCCCCTTGACACACCCCCTCCCATTGACACCCCCCAACCTCCCGTTGACACACCCCCTCCCCTCCCCTAGACACACGACCACCCCTACCCTTGACACACCCCCTCCCCTCCCAGTCCATCCCCACCCCTCCCCTTGACACCCCCCCCTCCCAGTCCATCACCACCTCTCCCCTTGACACATCCCCTCCCCTCCCCATCCATCCCCTCCCCTCCCCTAGACACACCACCACCCGTCACCTTGACACACCCCCAACCTCCCCTTGACACGGCCCCAACCCAACCCTACCCGTCCATCCCCACTCATCCCCTTTACACACCCCCAACCCCCCCTTGACACACCCCCAAAGTCCCCTTGACAGACCCCCAACCTCCCCTTGACACACCCCCAACCTCCCCATCCATCCCCACCCCTCACCTTGACACACCCCACTCCTCTCCTTGACATACCCCTCCCCTTGACACACCCCCTCCCCTCCCAGTCCACCCCCACCCCTCCCCTTGACAAACCCCCACCCCTCCCCTTGACACACCCCCATGCTACAAGGTTGGCACACCTGTATTTGGGGAGTTTCTCCCATTATTCTCAGCTGATCCTCTAAAGCTCTGTTAGGTCGGATGGGGAGCGTTGCTGCACAGCTATTTTCAGGTCTCTCCAGAGATGTTCGATCGGGTTCAAGTCTGGGCTCTGGCTGGGCCACTCAAGGACATTCAGAGACTTGTCCTGAAGCCACTCCTGCGTTGTCTTGGCTGTGTGCTTAGGGTCGTTGTCCTGTTGAAAGGTGAACCTTTACCTCAGTCTGAGGTCCTGAACACTCTGGAGCAGGTTTTCATCAAGGATCTCTCTGTACTTGGCTCCGTTCATCTTTCCCTCAATCCTGACTAGTCTCCCAGTCCCTGCCACTGAAAAACCTCCCCACAGCATGATGCTGCCTCCACCATGCTTCACTGTAGGGATGGTGCCAGGTTTCCTGGCATGACATTCAGGCCAAAGTGTTCAATCTTGGTTTCATCAGACCAGAGAATCTTGTTTCTCATTGTCTGAGAGCCCTTTAGGTGCCTCTTGGCAAACTCCAAGTGGGCTGTCATGTTCCATTTATTGAAGAGTGCCTTCCGTCAGGCCACTCTACCAAAAAGACCTGATTGGTGGAGTGCTGCAGAGATGTTTGTCCTTCTGGAAGGTTCTCCCTTCTCCACAGAGGAACTTTGGAGTTCTGTCAGAGTGACCATCGGGTTCTTGGTCACCTCCCTGATCAAGGCCCTTCTCTCCCGATTTCTCAGTTTGGCCGGGCGGCCAGCTCTAGGAAGAGTCTTGGTGGTTCCAAACTTCTTCCATTTATGAATAAAGGAGGCCACTGTGTTCTTGGGGACCTTCAATGCTGCAGAAATGTTGTGGTACCCTTACCTAGATATGTGCTTTAACACAATCCTGTCTCTGAGCTCTACGGACAATTCCTTCGACCTCATGGCTTGGTTTTTTCTCTGACATGCACTAACAGTGGGACCAAACAGCTGTTTGCCTTTCCAAATCATGTCCAATCAATTCAATTTATCACAGGTACACTCCAATCAAGTTGGGGTATTGTGTGTAGATGGATGAGGAAAAGAATAAGGCTGTAATGTAACGAAATGTGTGAAAAGGGAAGGGGCCTGAATACTTTCCGAATGCTGCTTTTGTTATGCTGCTTTCAAAGCACTTTTACGAATATCCATTTGTCACCAATAGAACATGATATTGTTCACACTCACTCTATCCATACTCCTCTGCCTCCTCCTTCCCTCATCAACATGTCGTTTGGTGTCTTTACCAGTAGGGGGTGTCCCAAAGCATCCTTTCAGTCTCTCAGCCAGAAGGAGAAATCATTGGAGGATAGAGTGAGGTTGCCCATAGATTCTGATTTAAGGTCAGTTTCATGTTTTCACATTAATGTTTAAGTTTAAGCCTGGGGTAGGAGAAACTGTTGGAGATCAGTATCTAAGTTTTTCTTAAGGTTCCTACGTTTTTCAGCTCGAGACCCAAATGAGAAATATACTGTCCTCTAACGACCCAAATTAAGTAGAAGTAGTGTGTGATTCTAAATGTTTACTCATAACTCGCGACCCACCTCTCACATGCTCAGGTCCCACACCATAGTTTAAGAAACCCTTATCCAGGGACAACTTAATCTCCCTACATTCCAGTTTCTCATCCCATTCCCACCTCTTGCATAGTCTTTTTTAATTAACATTCAGTCTGGAATCGAACCAGGGTCTGTAGTGATGTCTCCAGCACTGAGGTGCAGTGCCTTAGACTGCTGCCCCCACTCGGAAGCCACCACTCGGGAGCCCCCACTCGAGAACCCCCTCTGTTTGTCATGGCAGCGCTGGATTGTTTGAGATCCCAACCGAGTCATCTGTTATGTCACCTGACCTCACCCTGAACTCTCTCTGACACACATACACACACACACTCTCTCAGGCTGATTTCATTGCAAACAAAGAATCCCCTCCCGGAGAGGGCTGGGGCTGCAGCAGTGTGATCTTCTACTATGATGTCATATTGGTGTGTGCGTGTGCGTGTGCGTGTGCGTGTGTATGTGACTGAACCACAGAGAGTAGGGGTGGGACTCTTTCAGTTTGATTAGTTAGGGACCTCCACATTATATCATTGAGTGTGTGTGTTTTTGTGAGTGTTAGTGTGTGTGTGTACTCATGTGAGCGTATGTGTGTGAGAGAGTAGGAGTAGGAGGCCGGTTGAGGTTCCTGCACATAGGCTAAACAACCACTTGTGTGAGTGTTTCTCGTTATTCATTTCATCGGCAGGTATGGAAGGGGAGAGGTACAGAGAGGGAGAGGGGTGGCATATGCCATGCTTGTCAGCTGCGGGAGGGGTCGTTTCGACCCAGTGACACTCCACTGATACCCTCCACCTCCCTCACCCACACACACAACCTCCCCCATCTAAACATCTGGTTTAGCCATTGTTCCCGCTCTCTACTGACACACTCCTCCCCCCTACTCCTCAACCATCGCTAACAGTATCTGTGAAGTTACAAACATCAATACTAATTAGGACTGTATTAAATGTCCGGCTTCATAGGGAAGATTGATCTTAAACAACCCACAACCGCAAACTGCACAAATTGTTGGAGGTAAAATGACACTGATTTACAATAAAAGGCTGATTTGATGGAGATTACTGTTTGGCATCACTGTTTCTGTCAGAGAATTAGAAGTCTTTCTGTATAGATTTTAATGAAGCCATATGTGATACTTTGTTGCATCAGCTAGACAAGTTGTTAAGTATATTAGAAAAATCGTTAAAGTATGATGACAAGCTTATCCTTTTCAGAATGTTTTATTGACGTCAAACTAGAGAAAAAGAGTATACATAAAGGGGTCATAAAAAGCATCTCACAATAAACTTCTCAATGCTACATTTTTCTGTGGCCAAATGCCATGAAATTAAATGTTTGCATTTGTGCCATGGGATTCAAATGAAGTGAATAAAGCATTAAATCTGAAGAAAAAAAGGAGAAGTTTAGAAGGTCAACTTTTTAAAATAGTGACAATAACAGACAGGAGGTAGGGATTTTTCTTTCTTTTGATTGTCTGTGTATTTAAAAAAAAACATCCCATGGTCAAGCACTCAGCATACAAAGACCCAGACAATGTAGCTGGGGGGGTCGGGGTAGTTTTGATGGGGAGGGGGGCGGGTGAGATAGGATCCCAGAGAGCTAGCCACACTGACTGTACAACCTGAATAAAAGAAGACGCAACTCGAACTAGAATGTTTGTGTGTCTGTTAGTGCCAGACCATACCCCTCCCCCTCTACATACTCACAAAACATATGCACACACACACACATTCATTCTCTCTGTAGTTGCACGGAGTCTCCACTCCCTATCATTGACAAAGTAAATACCCAACACGTGAGGATGATAAATGAACTATCCCACACCGGATCCACACGTTAGGAGAGACTAACTACCATTCCCTCACCCTCACCCTCTCTCCCTTCTCTCTTTCTCTCCCCCTCTTTCAATCTCCTCACCATTATGCATCTTATTTTCTCTCCCCCATTCTCACTTTTCTCTTCACTTCTTCTCTCTCCCCCTCATGCACTCTTACCCCAGCAATCCCTCCCCTCCCCTGACCCTGTTTACCTCCCCTGTTTCCGTCCTTCCTCTGAAAGCCACACAACTCCCCCCGTCGTCTGCCCCAGTGGCCCTCTGGCTTGTCAGTCTCGGCCCTAGCCTGCACTGCTGCTGCCAGCTACCTGGTACTGCAGCCAGCTATATACTGCTGCCAGCTACCTGGTACTCTGTGTCTGGGATCTGGTGTGCCCTGTCTTGGGGCTGGGATCTGGTGCTCCCTGCCTTAAGGCTGGGATCTGGTGCGCCCTGCCTTGGGGCTGGGATCTGATGCTCCCTGTCTTAAGGCTGGGATCTGGTGCTCCCTGCCTTGAGGCTGGGGTCTGGTGCTCCCTGCCTTGGGGCTGGGATCTGGTGCTCCCTGCCTTGGGGCTGGGATCTGGTGCTCCCTGTCTTAAGGCTGGGATCTGGTGCTCCCTGTTTTAAGGCTGGGATCTGGTGCTCCCTGCCTTGGGGCTGGGATCTGGTGCTCCCTGTCTTAAGGCTGGGATCTGGTGCGCCCTGCCTTGGGGCTGGGATCTGGTGCTCCCTGTCTTGGGGCTGGGATCTGGTGCTCCCTGCCTTGGGGCTGGGGTCTGGTGCTCCATGCCTTGAGGCTGGGATCTGGTGCTCCCTGCCTTGGGGCTGGGATCTGGTGCTCCCTGCCTTAAGGCTGGGGACTGGTGCTCCCTGCCTTGGGGCTGGGATCTGGTACTCCTTGCCTTGGGGCTGGGATCTGGTGCTCCCTGCCTTAAGGCTGGGTTCTGGTGCTCCCTGCCTTGGGGCTTGGATCTGGTACTCCTTGCCTTGGGGCTGGGATCTGGTGCTCCCTGCCTTAAGGCTGGGGTCTGGTGCTCCCTGCCTTGGGGCTGGGATCTGGTACTCCTTGCCTTGGGGCTGGGATCAGGTGCTCCCTGCCTTGGGGCTGGGATCTGGTGCTCCCTGTCTTAAGGCTGGGGTCTGGTGCTCCCTGCCTTGGGGCTGGGATCTGGTGCTCCTTGCCTTAAGGCTGTGGTCTGGTGCTCCCTGCCTTGGGGCTGGGATCTGGTATTCCTTGCCTTGGGGCTGGGATCTGGTGCTCCCTGCCTTAAGGCTGGGGTCTGGTGCTCCCTGCCTTGGGGCTGGGATCTGGTACTCCTTGCCTTGGGGCTGGGATCTGGTGCTCCCTGCCTTGGGGCTGGGATCTGGTGCTCCCTGCCTTAAGGCTGGGGTCTGGTGCTCCCTGCCTTGGGGGCTTGAGTCTGGTGCTCCCTGCCTTGGGGCTGGGATCTGGTACTCCTTGCCTTGGGGCTGGGATCTGGTGCTCCCTGCCTTGGGGCTGAGATCTGGTGCTCCTTGCCTTAAGGCTGGGGTCTGGTGCTACCTGCCTTGGGGCTGGGATCTGGTGCTCCCTGCCTTAAGTCTGGGGTCTGGTGCTCCCTGCCTTAAGGCTGGGGTCTGGTGCTCCCTGCCTTGGGTCTGGGGTCTGGTGCTCCCTGCCTTGGGGCTGGGATCTGGTACTCCTTGCCTTGGGGCTGGGATCTGGTGCTCCCTGCCTTGGGGCTGGGATCTGGTGCTCCTTGCCTTAAGGCTGGGGTCTGGTGCTCCCTGCCTTGGGGCTGGGATCTGGTGCTCCCTGCCTTAAGTCTGGGGTCTGGTGCTCCCTGCCTTGGGGCTGGGGTCTGGTGCTCCCTGCCTTGGGGCTGGGATCTGGTGCTCCCTGCCTTGGGGCTGGGATCTGGTACTCATTGCCTTGGGGCTGGGATCTGGTGCTCACTGTCTTGGGGCTGGGATCTGGTGTTCCCTGCCTTGGGGCTGGGATCTGGTGCTCCTTGCCTTAAGGCTGGGGTCTGGTGCTCCCTGCCTTGTGGCTGGGGTCTGGTGCTCCCTGCCTTGGGGCTGGGATCTGGTACTCATTGCCTTGGGGCTGGGATCTGGTGCTCCCTGCCTTGGGGCTGGGATCTGGTGCTGCCTGCCTTATGGCTGGGGTCTGGTGCTCCCTGCCTTGGGGCTGGGGTCTGGTGCTCCCTGTCTTGGGGCTGGGATCTGGTGCTCCCTGCCTTGGGGCTGGGGTCTGGTTCTCCCTGCCTTGAGGCTGGCGTCTGGTGCTACCTGACTTGGGGATGGGGTAGGTAGGTAGGTAGGTAGGTGTGTGGTCACTAGAATCTCCCCATGACCTTTACCTCTCACACTGCCATCTGGTGTATAGTGTATAGTGTAATGGTGTATAGCTGTGTGTGTCTTAGGGGAGGGTGCAACAAGTACAAGGCCTAATGTGATTTAATCTCTTTATTATTGCTATTACAATTACATTGTACATTACATTGTACCACAATAGAATAACACAAAATAACATGAGACTCTTTTCAATACAAACCATACATTAGAATAGTTTAGCATAGAATTGTTGATAATTGGAAATACTGAAACTCTGGGAGGTCCACAACCAATTAAATAAGCATCACTGCTCTTCTCCCTACACCCAAGATAGAGAAAGAGAGGAGAGAGAGCGAGCTAGAGTGAGAGATAGAGGGAGGGTGGGAGGGAGAGAGAGAGCGAGCTAGAGTGAGAGATAGAGGGAGGGTGGGAGAGAGGGAGGGAGAGAGCGAGCTAGAGTGAGAGATAGAGGGAGGGTGGGAGAGAGGGAGAGAGCGAGCTAGAGTGAGAGATAGAGGGAGGTAGGGAGAGAGGGAGGGAGAGAGCGAGCTAGAATGAGAGATAGAGGGAGGGTGGGAGAGAGGGAGGGAGAGAGCGAGCTAGAGTGAGAGATAGAGGGAGGGTGGGAGAGAGGGAGAGAGCGAGCTAGAGTGAGAGATAGAGGGAGGTAGGGAGAGAGGGAGTGAGAGAGCGAGCTAGAATGAGAGATAGAGGGAGGTAGGGAGAGAGGGAGGGAGAGAGCGAGATAGAATAAGAGATAGAGGGAGGGTGGGAGAGAGGGAGGGAGAGAGCTTGAGTGAGAGATAGAGGGAGGGTGGGAGGGAGAGAGCTAGAGTGAGAGATAGAGGGAGGGAGAGAGCGAGCTAGAGTGAGAGATAGAGGGAGGGTGGGAGAGAGGGAGGGAGAGAGCTAGAGTGAGAGATAAAGGGAGGGAGAGAGCGAGCTAGAGTGAGAGATAGAGGGAGGTTGGGAGAGGGGGAGGGTGGGAGAGAGGGAGGGAGAGAGCTAGAGTGAGAGATAGAGGGAGGGAGAGAGCGAGCTAGAGTGAGAGATAGAGTGAGAGATAGAGGGAGGTTGGGAGAGGGGGAGGGAGAGAGCTAGAGTGAGAGATAGAGGGAGGGAGAGAGCGAGCTAGAGTGAGAGATAGAGTGAGAGATAGAGGGAGGTTGGGAGAGGGGGAGGGAGAGAGCTGAAGGATCAGTAACAAAGGATTTGCATGTGCTGATCTTTTTTAAATGATTTTTTATTGCTGTCAAAACATTTGTAGTGGGATTAAAACAGGATAGAGGGTGGAGGAGAGGAACAGGAGACATTCAAGAGGTATAAAACGCCTCTCCTCCAGGGCCCACATCGCTGAGAGGTGGGGAAGGAGAGAAAGAGGGAATGAAAAGAAAGAAAGAGATAGGGAAGAGGAGGCATGTACAGACGTGCACGTCTGACAAAAGACTTGACATAGCCTAAATAAATTGAATCTCATTTACAGTTTACATAGGGAATCCTATATACTTGTTCAGGCAATCATTAAATTCAAAAAACCTACCTGTCCCTGTCATATTATAGTAAAATATGTGCTTCGTTTCATTATGTAATTTGGAAACATCATACAATGAAGATGTTATATTGTTTGCTCCATAGCAAACAATTACACCAATTACAGATTCAAAAATCTACATTTAAAAAATAAAAAATCACAAAGGCCGTTGACACTGACAGGGGCTTCAATTTGTACATATTCCAAATTCAACATTGTTAATTTAAGAAATGTAAATTCT
The DNA here is from genome assembly GCF_045791955.1 of Oncorhynchus clarkii lewisi. NCBI lineage: Eukaryota > Metazoa > Chordata > Actinopteri > Salmoniformes > Salmonidae > Oncorhynchus > Oncorhynchus clarkii. Next base: position 39,465,500 of record NC_092169.1, on the reverse strand, counting down.
ATAAAAGGTGGAAGGCTATTGGTGAGATCTTAGATACTTGTATTTATTAATACGAATCTTACTTTGAAACTCTAAATACATTTGACCCATTGAAACAGTCCAAATCTGAATTGTAAATAAAATAGAACCCCCAGATATGCTTCTGATGCACGTGCACAATAGGCCTATATTCTAGCTACCTCAATAATATTTATTCCCAGTTCTTAACACGCCTCGTCTCGCCCTGTTAACATGAATGTGTCTGCGAAATTAAAGTCTGAAGGAGAGAAACATTGAATCGATTTTCTTGTTTTATCACATTATGTTTTTCTACACGCACGAAGAAATTGTGGAAGGCTTCTGTGTGAACATATCACCGTGCATCTGCAAATTAATAGCCCTCGTTTGTATATCCACATAGAACAAACGGCTATTGAAAGTGCTTGGTTGGATCCATGGAAGCCGAAACTTGCAACAGCTTGGGAAATCCATAGTTTACAATATTGAGGCCAGAATGATGAAACCCTCTGTTCCATTAACGAAGGTTTAGCTGAAGTTATTCCATTAGATAAGTATGAGTTTATATCGTATGTAGGCCTACTTCTAAAATACTTGAGGTCTTGAAGGTAGCCCCCCCCTATCGCTCTCTCTCACCCTCGTTCAGCTCTAAGACCTGGGAAAGAAGCCCTGCCTGTCAGGCCTCGTCCTTTCCCTTCTGTTTGTAATTATTGTTTACACTGTTTAACGCTCAACCATATTTTCCCTGTTCTCATTTCACGGTCGACAGCTACGAAATGATTTTGTCATTCACAAATGTGTAACTAGATAGCCTACATTTTTATTTTGCAACGTCTGTGCTCTTTAATAACTATCAATCTAGCAACAAAACAATTTGACCTTAAACACTGACGCCTTGAAACAAACCTGGTTATTTAGACTGGAATTTGCAACAAAAGCGAGAGATGGTTTACCAGCGAGACTAAATGTGGTAAATGTAGCCTATGCATATTTTACATTACGATGTTGCCTATTATTTCCATTTAAAGGATCCTATAGGGTGTGAGAACGACTACAATTTATCATTCATTGCAGTAAATCGCAGCAGAGACTGCATTTAATTGACGTTGTATTGTATGTCTTAGCTGGGCGCCGTATGCCTATAGGGTGGGGATTGGGGATTCACTCTCCGCCCGTCCCAACTCAGCGGGGTGGCGAGAGAAGCCCCCGCCGCGTTGGAAGCCCCCTTCCCCCGCTGCAGGCAGGTAGCTATTCTGCCTTGCTGCCCACCAAACAATCAACTAGTAGCGAGGGAAGGACGTTATCTTGTATCTTTGAGCACGGGTAGTTCTGTCCTGTCTTGCACAAGTAAAATGTATAGGCCTGTCATTTTGAAAATGACACTCAATCAACATCGAGAAATATAACAATTCTGATGCAGATGTATCCCCGAGGCAGAGTAGTGGACGTATTGTAGCCTAGCTGAGACAGTAATGATTTATCTATGCAAATACGGCAACTTAATGATCTAAACTGAAATATATGACCTATTCGACGTGGCTGCTGCTTTCCTCTACGGCCCACACTATCTCCAGTCTCCACTATTGTAAATCACACAACCTCTTGTGGAAAGTTTGTTCGTAATAAAAAACATGGTGTAGTTAGTTGTATCAGGCGAAATGGTAGCAATGCTAGTATAACGCCCATATAAGCAGCTCATAGGCCTATTCATGGAGAATTCCCCAAGCTGTGTAAAATAACGCGCTCTCTTGGCCTACCCCTCTGCTGGCGCACAAATCATGTTTTAAGAGTGCTGGATTTCTTTCATATTCAAGAAGCTTTCAGTTTACAAATCGTACGTGCATATCAAGGGCCAGCGTACAAAATGGGCGTTTGGAACGCGGGCCCTCAAAGGACATAACCCATACCCCTACGGAGTCTGAAAAGACCTTCTGATTTCAAATGTTTTATTCGCACGGGTGCTTCTCATGAAACAAATGTGGTTGTTCAGAGACATTGTATATGCCTATATGCAGTATATTACTGCAAGTTACATGCCGTGGTTTTATAGGCTATAGCTTCCTACCTATGTCGAATTTGTTGATTAGAGCCCGACCGCATTACATGATTCTGCAAGTATCATGGCTATAATTGCTCTCCCCCCTCAGAGTGGCCTAGTGTTGATTTAGACAATTCTTGAATACAATGTTTTGTATCTTTACACACGCCAAAATATTTTCTAAAATGTGCATTTTGGAATTATTTGAGTAATGTAAATATATGTATTCCATTGTTCAAAACAACATGTTACTGCAGAACACATTTCTCGAGGCATATCTCAAGTCCATGGAGCCAGACACGTTTGTGTTCGGCACAATGTGGATCTACGGTGAGAGTTCGAACTATCTTATGTTGTTGGATTTGCAATCTATAAATGGAGTAAAAATAGGTCATACTCATAGTCTTGAAGATATATACCCTGTTGGTGTATGCATTTGTGTTTCATATTTGTGATATTGTTTTCATGTTGTTTGTTGATCCTCAGAACTAATACATGTCATATTTGTCTAATGAAATTAATTCATTAATGTGTGATGTACTAGATTTACTATAGGCCTACGTTTTATATACATTATAGGAATATATACAGTATATATATACAATATATATATATATATATATATATATATATATATATATATACACTTGTAGATAGGTGGTTATTGCATGCTAAAGAGGTCCGTTTTTTAAAGATGTTCAGGGTTTGGACTATAGCCGACATTGCGATTCTGTAGATATTGTTTTTAAGTAATCTCTTCTAGGTTTTTTTTCTTCATATAATACTGACAATGTTAACTCTAACGAGGTAGATGTGAAAATGTTGATATTCTCCTCCTAATATATTTAAGGTTGGGCCCGGTCTTCGGTGTTATTATTACAACTATTAACGCGTCATCAGTCCATAGTCAAAAGCCCCCCTCCCTCCCGCCGCAGTCACTTCGAATTAACTTCATAACAACCGTGCACCGGCCTCTGCTTGAGCCTCCAGTACATGCCTCCAAAACTTTACGTTCAAACAATCTGACAAAAAAAGAGCTAGGGCGATTTCTAATTTGTCTCAATGCTCAGTTGTGGTAAATCAAACGCACACCACACAATGCAGACTTGTGTGTGTATATGTCGTTCATAATCGACAATAAACACACATTTGATTCTGTGAATGGTAGTGTGGAAGGTGGAATTCTGTTTAGGTCAAAACCAACTACTCAAACCGTAGTATGTGGTAAAACGATATGGGAGAAGATAGTTTTGAAACAAGACGGTATTATTATTATCATGATCATTATAATAGGCTACATTTATAACAACGATTTGTATCCATTTTGAACGGTATAACGTGGCTTTGTTTTTGCAATGTGTTTACACGAAGTCCTGTTTGTACTAACAAAACCATTTAGAATTGTAGTTGAAAGCTGCCTTTTGTAGCCAACTTTTGCAGACTACATTAGGATGAAATATTCTAGTGGCAATTTGACAACAATGGCTTATTTTTAAACATGGGAAAATTAAGAAAGAAATACTTTTTCTAAAATGGTTTATTCTTAGATCATATATAGGCTTGATTGTAATGCAGAATAAATTGTAGGCTTATCAAATAATGCAGTGTCAACGACTTTTCAATATTAATCAAATTAATGTGCATGCAGTGTTGGCAACTTAGTCATGGTTTTGAATTATACTGAATAACACTCACACATTGAAAAAATATGATGAGAAATTAGTTTGTGAAGTGAAATTGAAATCGTCTTATCTATAAACACATTGTAAAATAAAACAAATCTGTTAAGTCTGAAATAAAACCTTCTAGACGTTTTATCCTCCAATAACCATTTGGAGGGTCACACTATGCTTAATGTATAACCAAATATAGTTGATTGTATTATCTATGAAGGCTACACACAAAGGATTTCAACATGGCGAAATGAGGCGCGCCAACCCCGCCCGTCTGATCGATTTTAAGGTTTTTATTGCTGTGGCTGTTACGCCTTCAATGCACCAATGTCTCCTACAGGAGTGAAAGGGCACTTTCACAACAATTCGAAATATCTTAGTATATCATGGTTAGTATTATACTAAGTCTGATCTTTAAAATATAATTAAATGTATATACTGAAATAAATCGAATTAAAAAAATCTAATGCAATAACACAACGTATAATTATTATTTATTTTAAATGGAATAGAAACGCGTCCTAAACAGCATTCATTGTCATGTTAAATGATACTAACATGCACATCATTTAAATATTCTCGGTTTAAGATAGTTTCAACTTTTTTCTTAGGTAGCCTGGTAAGATTTCTCAAATTGTCCATATTATAGTAATATATGCATTACAATACCTACATTTTCAAACTAATTCTAGCAGTTATATTAGCTTTTTCATGCTAAATTCATTTTTAAAAATAATTTAATGCATTTCATATTCTGCAGACTATGCAAATTATAAAATACAAAATACATTCTGATTAATGAATTAGCTCTGCAATCTGCATTTGAACAATAAATGAATAATATAATAGCCCACCTTTCCTTGTTAAAATCAATCCTTTGCAGCTTCGCTTGTTATTTAAAAAAATATTTCCCATAAAGCGTCACAATTGATTTGCAACTCCTCTAGCCTACATGTCAACGCGAAGTAGATAGATAAAGCGCAATTGTTCAATTTTCCCGATTTAAACTCATTCCGAGCTGTCAGACTGTATGTAGCATGAGGAGAGAGCACCAATGCAGCTCAAGAATACAAATAAAACACATTATGCACAAGTTTGTTTGAATCTCGCGCCCTGTTGGGGGCGGGGGGTTGTGTCGCGCGCATAGGCTGCGTTCCCGTGTTGTTGTATAATTCGAATATGAAACCATCCCTGGTATTTCCCGGTAGCTTCGCATGTTCCCAAGGAAAACACACGTTACCCGACTAAACGGGTTGGCTTTCTTCCGTCTTTCTAAGTAAAAATTGGTTGATTTTGGGCATCGATGGTGCCTTGTCCAATGTCCCCATCCCCCCTCTCTGAAAATAGAGCAGTTTTCCGCAAGACGACTGTCCTTTGCCCTAAATTCTCCCATACGGAAGACCCATATGCCCTCTTTGGATAAACGAGATCCTCCCTCGCTGCGCTGATCCATCCTGTCCCGGTCCAGCTGTGTGCTTTACCTCTCTCTTCGCGGTGTAGCCCTATCCATATCGAAACACCGCCATTACCTCTGTGCGAGTGTTCTTGCAGACTGCACAGCATCTGGGCTGTCAGGGCAGAGACTCGAAGAAGGGGATCTCCCCCTCCCCTTCTCTCAGCCGAGCCGTAGAGGACGAAAAGAGGGGGAGGGGAAGCCCGCGCTGATAGCTGGAGGGAGCCCCGGTACGCAGAGAGCTGAGCTGTGGAGGGTCTGTAATCGTTGCTACGAAATCCCGCATGAGGGCGCGTGGATTAAAGGAGGATCTGCATATTCACGCGAGGAGAGAAGAGTTGAGGTGGCAGCTGGCTTAATGTTAATTCTCCCTGTTACTGTATTATTATCCAATCCATGTATGGATTATATAATACTTTATAGAAAACCTTTAGCCTGTAATCCATGATGAATTCTGATTTTTCGTTATGATTCAGCATTGGCCTTAGGACAGACAATATCCACCATAAAAAAATAAAAGTATAGCTCCCCCTAACTAAACACACACACAAACAAACATTTCCCCTCCCATTGCACTTGATTTCCCGAGTGGCGCAGCAGTCTAAGGCACTGCATCTCAGTGCAAGAGGCATCACTACAGTCCCTGGTTTGAATCCAGGCTGTATCACAGCTAGCCGTGAGTCCCATAGGGTGGCCCAGCGTCGTCTGGGTTTGGCCATGGTAAACCGTCATTGTAAGTAAAAATATGTTCTTAACTGACTTGCCTAGTTAAATGAAGGTTAAATTGAAAAATATATATATCTTCACACTCCCATGGTATCAGAGCATTAGCAGCTGTTCAGTGTTCTTCTGCAGCCCTCAGATAGACAGTTGTTGTAGATGTGAACAGAATACTTTTCCAACTCAACTGGAGCTAGAACCCTAACAGCAGCTAAGTCATGCTGTGTTGAAGCAGTGGATATATGAAAATCTGTGTGTCTCATCTTGTGTGTGTGCGCTCACTTGTATGGAATGTGGTAAGAGTTTATGCACACATTCTCTCTCTCTCTCTCTCTCATGCACGCACGCACGCACGCACGCACGCACGCACGCACGCACGCACGCACGCACGCACGCACACACACACACACACACACACACACACACACACACACACACACACACACACAGCACTGTAAGTTAAATAGTCTAGTCCACCCTTAGAAATGCAGTTTTTTCAGTGCAGTGCTATAGGAGCTGGATTGAGGGTCAGGGGTCAGGGGTAGGTGGTACTATTTCAGATAAATCCCTGTAGGGTTGCTGAACAGTCAGTCCTCACCTATGTAAATGCACCCCTGAGGGCAACAGATTTATCTGCAAGAGGACGGTTCAACCCCCTCAGCCCCGCATATTCACACACCATCCCCATATACGCTCAAGCACACACACGCACGCACACACACACACACACACACACACACACACACACACACACACACACACACACACACACACACACACACACACACACACACACACAAACAAACATTTCCCCCTCCCATCACACTCACACACCCATCACACACACTGTGACACCTTTTCCCCCCACAAACACACACACATCGTCCGTATATACACTCCCCCCCTCACCCCATTTCCCCTTCCCCTTCCCCTCAGTGTTGAGATGGATGGTCCATGTGCCTTTTGTCTGGATGTAAATCTACTTTTATCCTGAATTAACTCTCTAAAAGGAGATAATAATTTGACACTAGCCTGCCGCTGAGCCACTCACATGTATACTATTGAGTAGATTCTCACTGACAGTGACATCGCTGCTGATCTGATGTGGATTTAGATGGCATGTTGGTATGTTTTGGTTTGGTTGGGGATGTCAGAAGAAGATGGCAGCAGGATCAACATCAGCTGTTGCTGAGGCAGATCTGTTATGTGATTAAATGCTACCCCGTCCTCACTCCTAAACCTTAGTGGGTCTGGTGGAATTAAGCAAATCTTTCCTTTGGGACAAAACACACACACACACACACACACGCACACGCACGCACACACACACACACACACACACACACACACACACACACACACACACACACACACACACACACACACACACACACACACACACACACACACACATGGAATGGAATGGAAAGGCAGCAGGGACAGTGGAGGGATGGGGTCATAGGTACAGAGGACTAGGGGTTAAGGGGGTAAAAGGAGCTTGTGGGGGACTATAGGTGGTAGGTGGTCAGCAGGGGTGTTGGGAGGTAGAGGCTGCGTGGGGGGTTCAGTGCCATTACCCTAGGACAAGCAGCATGGCAACATTACCATGGGTACTAACATTTTATCAGCAGCTAACTCAGTCAGGTTGTTTAGAGGTATAAGTGTGTGTGTGTTTCTCCCCCTCCTCTTTTAGTGGACTTACTCGCTGTCCCGTATAACTCAATGTTCCCGGAGGCCCATAAACCCAATCTATGAAATATCACCCCTCCGTTTCACGTCAGGAATACACTCCACTACGATACGACTGATGTAAAAAATGAATCTGAGGAAGAGGCCACCTGTTGCCGGGCATGACAGAGGAACATGGAAGTAGGAGACGAGCAGTGGGATGGAATTATGGGATGGCTGTTTTTAATGCAGCAGCTCATGTAAAATCAAAATACATGTCACATGAACGTTTTTAGGTATAGCTTTATGGAAAGCCTATGCTGATGTTCAGGGTCATCGAAAGGGTAAGAGAGAATGATATTAGAGATTCTGTATTTTAATTCCCTTCTTCGAAAAGTCTTGAATTGTTTCTTTTTCAAATAGTTTTTTAAATGTAATATTCTAAGAACTGTTCAGAGTTCTAAGAACACTACATTTCCCAGTCTCGGGACCATGTTGTGGCGGGACTGCTGAGGTGATGCCCGGGTCGACTGGCGCTATCTGGAAATCTGCCCCGGGCTTCAGAGAGATGGAGACAGATCAGATGGAGCAGAAATGAAAGAGGAAAGGAAAGTTGGAAAAGAAGAGAGAGATGGAGAGAGTTGGCTCTTTGTCGGGACGAACCGATTGGATCAGCGTTTGTGTTGACCTCTCACCCCACAGCTGGATCTGAAACAGTTTCGGACACAAACTTCCTTTTCTTCTCTCAGCGGGCAACGGCTGCGGGGTGGCCATCGCTATCAATCACATGACGTACCCCAGCCATGCCCTTCCTCGTGATGCTATTGCAGATTTGAGGAGATAGGAAGATAAAAGAAGAAGAGGGTTTTTAATGAAGGAGCGGAGAGAGTGTGAGAGAGAGAGGGACAGAGGAAGGGTAGACAACAAGCAACTGCATCAGCAGATGGAGGGAGGGTGACAATGCATTCATTGTCTCTGTCCCGCAGGCTGCATCAGCAGCTGCAATAAAAAGAGCTTAAACCCTGGAGAGGAACGATAGATGGATGGAGGGATGGCAGAGAGGGCAGAATGCCTCGCATGGCCTTTAACAGATGTCTCTGTTTGCGGCCTCACCATCTTCTACTGTAATAATACTATTTTATGCGGTACATGGATAATGTGAAGAAGTAAAAGGGGAAAATAACAATAGCCTCAATAAAGGGAAGCTGTCAGCTTGACCATCCTGTACTGGGCTGTACTGGTCTGTACAAGGGCTTCAGAAATGTGGGCTTTTGCCCTGGCGAGCTTCTTAACTGTGGTCCTATCAGACTCTCTCCTATGCCCTCTGTCTGTCTATCCACCCACACAGCCACATATCATGGGCTCACATGTTCTGATGGCGGGAGGCCCAGTGTTTCCGTATGTCCATTCCTTGACTGTTTCTGCGTGTGTTCTATACCGCTCTATACTGACCTGACAGCTAAAAAACTAGGGCAAGTAAAGTTCATGGTTGAACAGAACTCTGTGTGTGTTTGCATATGGTCCTTTTCCAGCGCAGGCTCTCTCTCTACAACTCTAGAGAACTCACATGACCATGTGTTTATTTGCAAGGCTGATGCCATGTCTCTATGGGTCTTAACTTACCCATAGATAATGATCTGGTGTCATTTTTCCCATTTCACCCCTAATGGTTAAGTTAAGCGGATCCTAGATCTGTGCCTGAGGGCAACTTTTACCCAAAGTATCCGGTGACACCTTGAAGTGTTTTCTGTTTACCAAGGAGGAGCCTATTGGCCCAAAGTTGAAGTAGAAACAGGTCTGATTCTTAACCTGCTCCAGCTGTGGTCCTGCCTGCCTGCCACCGCTCCCACGATCCAGCCCCCGCACCGATCCACCTACGCTCCAGCCCCCGCACCAATCCAGCCCCCGCACCGATCCACCCACGCTCCAGCCCCCACACCGATCCACCCACACTCCAGCCCCCGCCCCGATCCACCCACGCTCAAGCCCCGCACCGATCCACCTACGCTCCAGCCCCCGCACCGATCCACCTACGCTCCAGCCCCCGCACCGATCCACCTACGCTCCAGCCCCCGCACCGATCCACCCACACTCCAGCCCCCGCCCCGATCCACCCACGCTCCAGCCCCCGCACCGATCCACCTACGCTCCAGCCCCCGCACCAATCCAGCCCCCGCACCGATCCACCTACGCTCCAGCCCCCACACCAATCCAGCCCCCGCACCGATTCACCCACGCTCCAGCCCCCGCACCGATCTACCTACGCTCCAGCCCTCGCACCGATCCAGCCCCCGATCCAGCCCCCGCACCGATCCAGACCCCGCTCCAGCCCCCACACCGATCCACCCACGCTCCAGCCCTCGCACCGATCCAGCCCCCGCTGCAGCCCTCGCACCGATCCAGCCCCCTCTCCAGCCCCCGCACCGATCCAGACCCCGCTCCAGCCCCCACACCGATCCACCCACGCTCCAGCCACCACACCAATCCACCGATGCTCACAGCCAGGCTTTCATGGCCCTGTTAGGAACCTGCAACTGAATTACACACACACACAAAGGCATGCACACGCGCGCATATACACGCAGAGCAAAACCAGGTTCATTCACACATCCAGGGCCAGTTCCAGGCATAACCTAAATAAGCGGTCGATTAGGGCCGTCGGCCGCTAGGGAAATGTGTAGAATTGCAGGAAATTAGCTTTAAAAATGTAAACTGACCTCACCCATTGCCACGCCCACCACCTAAGACCCTTTTTATCCCGAAAAAAACCCTGCATTTTTTATAAGGGTTTTATTAATCCTTATCAATCTATGTTTTACTTATTTGTTGGTCTGTGTATGTTTTTCACTGCTCAACAGTTGTGGTGGATCTTGACACAAAGGACACCTCAATTGGTGCGTTAAGAACAGTGGCGTGTCCAGAACATTTTGAATGGGGTTGCCAAGGTTGGGCACAGACCCAGTTTAAAGGGGGCATAACATTTTGAATCTTCATCGATACAAGGTGGATTTTTTTCAATATAATCATGATGGTTCATCGTATTAAATGCTTCAGCTTATGTTTGGTACATTTCCCTGTTCCAATAAATCATACATCAAACACTTGTTACAGTGTTTGCATTCAAGGTCAGGATTTTTATATAAGGGTATTAGCATACAGAAGTAAATTCACTTGAAAGTGCCGTCAAGAGTGCGAATTATACCGTGATATTCGGGGGGCCAATTTTTTTTACGTGACTTCCTATGTGTGCACGCACTTGCGGGGGCATGAAAAATATTTATGGCCTTTATAGTAAAGACATATAATTTAACTGTAAAAATGTATTACCTTTGAATGTGTCATGAACACAATCAGTCATGACGTTTTCATCTGATTGTCAAACAAATGACTTCAAAGAGTAGGTTAAGTAGGTTACCTGCACGTGCTGGTCTACTTCAAAATAAGTCCAACATCCGAACAGTGCACTATGCACCTGCCATTGGAATGGAATGCGACATCTATAACAAACACCATCAGTGTAATGACATTCAGCCTACAAATTGCCGTGTATTCATGCATGCCATGGGAATCAAATCAAATCAAATGTATTTATAAAGCCCTTCTTACATCAGCTAATATCTCAAAGTGCTATATAGAAACCCAGCCTAAAACCCCAAACAGCAAGCAATGTAGATGTAGAAGCACGGTGGCTAGGAAAAACACCCTAGAAAGGCCAGAACCTAGGAAGAAAGTCAGGCTTCCTCAAAAACAATTACAATTAAAAAAAGAAACAAACGTAAATAAAAAAAAATTAAAAAGATATCTCATTCGTGTCTATCCGTGTTTCATCATTTTCCTTCAATTCGCACGAGGCTGAATCTATTTCACCAGAGAAAGCATCCACAAGAGGCTGAATCTATTTCACCAGAGAAAACTGATTACCTGAAATGATGTATATTATATATGCTTTGAGATTTATTTAATATGAACTTCGGTTTATTGCCAGATGATACCACATTGGAGCTATTCTCTCTCTCTCTCTCTCTCTCTCTCTCTCTCTCTCTCTCAATTCAATTTCAATTTAAGGGGCTAGGGATTTGGGGGGACCGGGGTGTTCTGCCAGTCACTGGGATGACAACCCAACTATGGATGGGGAAGGGCTTTAGCGGGTGAACAATGGAGGGTTACTTAGTAGCAATGCAAAATATAATGGTACAGCTATATGGACACTCAATCACTGTGGTACTTTTTAATGGTACATTTACAAACATACAGTATATTATGATAAATAGATTTCAAACTTGCATCTCATTATGGTAAATGGTGAAATAAGTACGTATATCCAGTTATAATTGTAATGGCTTAGCAGATAATAAGAACAGAATAACAATATTTACCTGGCTCAAAGATAAGGAATATAATATCTATTGTTTACAGGAAACCCATTCAACAGTTTTAGATGAAGTTGTGTAGAAAAAGGACTGGGGAGTGAAATATACTTCTCCCATTGACAAAGAAACTCAAAAGGAGTGATGATATTAATTAACAGTAATTGTGATCCGAATGTGCAAATTGTTGCAAATTATTGGATCATAAACAGATATGGCTCATTAACCTTTACGGCCCAAATAATGATGATCCCCGCTTCTTTGAAAATATCTATAATAATGTATCTACCCTACAAGCAGTACAACACTCTATTATTATGGTGGAAGATTATAATACTGTTTTAAATACCTCAATTGACCGTAAAGGAAATCACACTACAAACTATCACCCTCATGCTCTTAAAGAAATCATGAATGTCATGGATATATTGGAACTAGTGGATATATGGAGGCTTAAATATCCTGACCTAGTGAGATATACATGGCGAAGGCTCAATCAAGCTAGTCGCCTTGACTACTTTCTTATGTCATTCTCATTGGCACCAAAAGTTTGAAAGTGTTGATAGGGGATAGAATGCGGTTGGACCAAATCAAATCAAATCAAATTGTATTTGTCACATACACATGGTTAGCAGATGTTAATGCGAGTGTAGCGAAATGCTTGTGCTTCTAGTTCCGACAATGCAGTAATAACCAACAAGTAATCTAGCTAACAATTCCAAAACTACTACCTTATAGACACAAGTGTAAGGGGATAAAGAATATGTACATAAAGATATATGAATGAGTGATGGTACAGAGCGGCATAGGCAAGATACAGTAGATGGTATTGAGTGCAGTATATACATATGAGATGAGTATGTAAACAAAGTGGCATAGTTAAAGTGGCTAGTGATACATGTATTACATAAAGATGCAGTAGATGATATAGAGTACAGTATATACATATACATATGAGATGAATAATGTAGGGTATGTAACCATCACATAATTGGCATATACATTACTCGTACTGAATTTCCACGTGGTGAGGATATTGGAAATTAAAAGCCCATTGGATGATAACTTGTTTTTAACTAGGACAGAGGAATTTGTAGCTGCATTTTTCTGACATAACATAGGTACAGCAAATCCACTTACTGCATGGGACACTTTTAAATGTGCCTTTAGAAGCCATGCAATTCAGTACTCATCTCTAAAGCAAAGGCATTTTTGGTCAAAATAGTCCATATTAACAAAGGAAATGGAAGGACTAACAGAACAGATACAGTGAGGGAAAAAAGTATTTGATCCCCTGCTGATTTTGTACGTTTGCCCACTGACAAAGAAATTATCAGTCTATCATTTTAATGGTAGGTTTATTTGAACAGTGAGATGCAGAATAAAAACAAAGAAACCCAGAAAAATGCATGTCAAAAATGTTATAAATTGATTTGCATTTTAAGAGGGAAATAAGTATTTGACCCCTCTGCAAAACATGACTTTTTACTTGGTGGCAAAACCCTTGTTGGCAATCACAGAGGTCAGACGTTTCTTGTAGTTGGCCACCAGGTTTGCACACATCTTAGGAGGGATTTTGTCCCACTCCTCTTTGCAGATCTTCTCCAAGTCATTAAGGTTTCGAGGCTGATGTTTGGCAACTGGAACCTTCAGCTCCCTCCACAGATTTTCTATGTGATTAAGGTCTGGAGACCGGCTAGACTCCAGGACCTTAATGTGCTTCTTCTTGAGCCACTCCTTTGTTGAATTGGCCATGTGTTTTGGGTCATTGTCATGCTGGAATACCCATCCACAAACCATTTTCAATGCACTGGCTGAGGGAATTTACAAATAAATTTACAAATAATTTACAAATAAATTAATTAAAAATCCTACAATGTGATTTTCTGGAATTTTTTCATAGTCATAGTTGAAGTGTACCTGTGATGAAAATTACAGGCCTCTCTCATCTTTTTAAGTGGGAGAACTTGCACAATTGGTGGCTGACTAAATACTTTTTCGCCCCACTGTATGCTTTCTTGAGCAGGGGGACCTTGCGGGCGCTGCAGGATTTCAGTCCTTCACGGCGTAGTGTGTTACCAATTGTTTTCATGGTGACTATGGTCCCAGCTGCCTTTTGATAATTCACAAGATCCTCCCGTGTAGTTTTGGGCTGATTCCTCACCGTTCTCATGATCATTGCAACTCCACAAGGTGAGATCTTGCATGGAGCCCCAGGCCGAGGGGGATTGACAGTTCTTTTGTGTTTCTTCCATTTGCGAATAATCGCACCAACTGTTGTCACCTTCTCACCAAGCTGCTTGGCGATGGTCTTGTAGCCCATTCCAGTCTTGTGTAGGTCTACAATCTTGTCTCTGACATACATCCTTGGAGAGCTCTTTGGTCTTGGCCATGGTGGAGAGTTTGGAATCTGATTGATTGATTGCTTCTGTGGACAGGTGTCTTTTATACAGGTAACAAACTGAGATTAGAAGCACTCCCTTTAAGAGTGTGCTCCTAATCTCAGCTCGTTACCTGTATAAAAGACACCTGGGAGCCAGAAATCTTTCTGATTGCGAGGGGGTCAAATACTTATTTCCCTCATTAAAATGAAAATCAATTTATAACATTTTTGACATGCGTTTCTCTGGATTAGAGGCTCAAAATAAGTTAGAAAAAAATACTAAAAGAACTGGAGGAACTTATTCAAGAAAGATCAAGTGTAATATATGATAAAAAATAAAGCTAACTGGATGGAATATGGGGGAAAATGCAACAAATTATTTTTTCATCTTCAACATAGAAATGCTACCAAAAAGATTTTACTGAAATTTACGGAGTCACCCATGAGCCACCCATGATTCACCAATTCATATTTTGAAAGAGGAAGCAAAGTACTTTAAGCATATGTTTCCACTTTGGTCTCCTACATCTCCTCTTAACCGAAGCTAATTATATGGATTTTTTTTCTATTAATAATGTAAAATGAAGAGCTGTACAGAAAGACTCACGTGAATGCCAAATTACAGAGGAACTTCTTGATGCAATGAAAGCCTTAAAGTCCAGGAAACCTCGGGCTGGATAGCATACCAGTTGATGTATAGCAAACCTTTAAATATTTTCTCAGAGAACCGTTATTAGCATGTTTTAACTACTCCTATGTAAATGGTAGTGTTGTGGAAATTCTTACACAGGGACATTCGAAGTCAATCTTAAATTAATAATTGTTTACTTGTCAGTGTTGGAGAGTTCCAACCAACTCAATGCACCATAGTACACATGTCAATCAGGAGCTCTGCTTGGGCACTCCCAGCAGTTGTCTTGTATACGGCTATACACAGACAAGTTATATTTGCATGATTTAGCACAATTAATTAATCATTAGCGTTTTGTTTCATTCATGTGACCAAACAATACTGGTTCATAACATGTGACAGACCAATACCTCACAAGGCTTCTTCTCTCTTAGCTGAGACCTTGAAACTGAGATATCTTTCGTTCTCAAAACAAGGTCTGGGCGTACTGCCACATTCTCTGGGCTTACCGCCAAATTGCAGCTACTGATAGTGAGGATTTGTTCAGTCAGCTACTTGCACGAACACAGATATTGGTTTATAGAACAGTACATGAATAGAACACACAAATGAGTTATAAGAAAAGCAAAAACATTCAAATGTCCATTCCAGTAGATTATCAGACACTCAACAAGAAGGTCTGATTTCATTATCACTGAAACAGGATACAAGTCGAAAATAGAAAGGTCCACTTCATTTTTTAAATTGGAGGCGCCATCACAGTGTTGTGATGCAAAAATGATAGCAAAATGTATCGCGCATAGAATTGAAAAGGTATTGTCGTACATTATTCATTCTAATCAGACAGGTTTTTTACATGGACGATACATTGAAAATAATATAAGGCAAGTACTGGAAACAGTAGAACACTGAAACATCTGGGAAATCAGGTCTGCTATTCATAGCTGACTTTGAAAAGGCTTTTGATAAAGTACGACTGGAGTTTATTTATAAATGCCTGGAACATTTCAATTTTGGTACCGGAGTGCCAAGTCTATGTCCAATAGGCTTCTTAACAGCTTCTACCCCCAAGCCATAAGACTCCTGAACAGCTAATCAAATGGCTACCCAGACTATTTGCATTGCCCCCCCCCCCTTTCTTTTACACTGCTGCTACTTTCTGTTTATTATCTTTGCATAGTCACTTTAACTCTACCTACATGTACATATTACCTCAATTACCTCGACTAACAGGTGCCCCCGCACATTGACTCTGTACCGGTACCCCCTGTATATAGCCTCCCTATTGTTATTTTATTGCTGCTGTTTAATTATTTGTCACTTTAATTTTACATTTTTTACTTATCTATTTTTAACTTAACACTTTTTTTCTTTCTTAAAACTTCTTAAAGCATTGTTGGTTATGGGCTTGTAAGTAAGCATTTCACTGTAAGGTCTACACCTGTTGTATTCGGCGCATGTGACAAATCACATTTGATTTGATTTGATTTTGAAGAATCTCTTATAAAACGGGTTAAAGTTATGTCTAGTAACCCTAGTTGTAAAATAGGAAAAAATGTCTACTTCTCAGTAAGTTTTAAACTGCAAAGAGGAGTAAAACAAGGTTGTCCACTATCGGCATATTTATTTATTATGGCCATTGAAATGTTAGCTGTTAAAATCAGATCCAACAATAATATCAAAGTGATTAGAAATCCAGGGCTTAAAAACAAAAGGGTCATTGTACACTGATGATTCATATTTTCTTTGAAATCCACAACTAGGATCCCTCTTTTAAATCCACAAATTTGATCCCTCCACAGCCTCATAGAGTATCTAGATAACTTTTCTAACCTCTCGATTACAACCAAATTATGATAAATGTAGTATATTACGTACTGGATCACTAAAAAATACAACTTTTACAATACTGTGTATATACTCAGTATACATATCTCGAAGTAAATAAATAATCTCAATCCAATAAATTGTTACACCCTGATCTGTTTCACCTGTCTTTGTGCTTGTCTACACTCCACCCTGATCTGTTTCACCTGTCTTTGTGTTTGTCTCCACCCCACCCTGATCTGTTTCACCTGTCTTTGTGTTTGTCTCCACTACACCCTGATCTATTTCACCTGTATTTGTGTTTGTCTCCACCCCCTCCAGGTGTTGCCCATCTTCCCCATTTTTCCCAGTGTATTTATAACTGTGTTCTCTGTTTGTCTGTTGCCAGTTTGTCTTGTCTTGTCAAGCCTACCAGCATGCTTTCTGTGCTCCTGTTTTCTAGCCCTCCCGGTTCTGACTTGTTTTGCCTGCCCTGACACTGAGCTTGCCTGACCATTCAGCCTGCTCTGACCTTTCAGCCTGCCCTGACCTTGAGCCTGCCTGCCCCCCTGTACCTTTCGGACTCTGAACTGGATATTGAACTTCTGCCTGTCCTCGACCTGCCAATTGCCTTCCCCTTGTATTTTTATAAATATCAGAGACTCGAAGCATCTGCCCCCTGTGTCTGCATCTGGGTCTCGCCCTGTGTCATTATATACATTTTAATAGAGAGTTAGAGAAAATAGATAAGATCTTGCTACTGAACCATGGAAAGGAAAATACCTGTCTATCTGGGGAAAAATCACCCTGATTAAGTCATATCCCAGTTTACCTATTTGCTCATGTGTCACGCCCTGACCTTAGAGAACCTTTTATTAGGTTAGGTCGGGGTGTGACTTGGGTGGGTACTCTAGTTTTGTTATTTCTATGTTGGCCTGGTATGGTTCCCAATCAGAGGCAACTGTCTATCATTGTCTCTGATTGGGGATCATATTTAGGCAGCCTTTTCCCACTTGTTGGTTGTGGGATCTTGTTTTTGTGTAGTGCCTGTGAGCACTGCATTTGCTTCACGTTTCGTTACTCTTAATTGTTTTTTGTGAGTTTCATTTAATAAATGAATAAATGTGGAACTCTACGCACGCTGCGCCTTGGTCCATTTATTCCAACGATCGTGACATCATGATCTTGCCTACACCTAGAGGAGAGTTTTTTTTTATTATTTGAGAAATAAATATTACATTTTATTTGTAACAGCAAGCCAGACAAAATTAAACGGTCCTATTTATGTAATAAATAAGAATTTGGAAACTATTAAATATTAAAGCATTTGACCTCTCACTTAAGTATTCAGTCACACACAAGTTATACTTAAATACAAAAATGGTTCTCTAGCAAATTAGTAAGAATGTCTCACCGTAAATTCAAGAATGGCCTTTTTCCCTTATTCAGATTACAACTTCTCGTTCTCAGTTATTTGAAAAGGAAATCATCTCCAGAATATCGTTATTTTTAAAACAAGCCATTGAAAGTGTAATTTCAGACAGAACAAATAATATAACAAATATTGTGGTTAAACTCAAATATACTAATTGATTAAAAAAAAGAAAAAAAAGAAAAAGGTATAATCTTCATAAATTGTATCATAAATAAGACTGGTACTTTCATGTCACACATGCAGCTAACAAAAACATATGGACATGTCTGCTCTACCCAAAATTACAATCAACTAATTGCAGCATTTTACTGCAAAATGGAAGAGGAAAGTGGAAGGGGGGAAAAGTAAGGAACTTGCCTGTTGATCCTGCATTAAAGACCATAATTGGTTGAAGAAAATTGTGATAAATAAATACAAAATTACAGTTTCATTTAAGGACCCAGAAATTGACAGCTGTGCCATATAGATATGCATATAGTTGGGAAGAGATTTTTGACGTACCTATTCCATGGCACGTGGTTAATGAACTGATACGCAAAACGACATATATATATTTTTTAAATATATATGTATATATGTAGGTATATGTATTTGTATGTATGTATGTGCATATGTTTGTATTTACATATGTATATACACTACCGTTAAAAAGTTTTGGGTTACTTAGAAATCAAATCAAATCAAATGTATTTATATAGCCCTTCGTACATCATTTGATATCTCAAAGTGCTGTACAGAAACCCAGCCTAAAACCCCAAACAGCAAGTAATGCAGGTGTAGAAGCACGTCCTTGTTTTTGAAAGAAAAACACATTTCTGTCAATTAAAGTAACATCAAATTGATCAGAAATACAGAGTAGACATTGTTAATGTTGTAAATGACTATTGTAGCTGGAAACGGCTGATTTTGAATGGAATGTCTACATAGACATACAGAGGCCCATTATCAGCAACCATCACTCCTCTGTTCCAGTGACACGTTGTGTTAGCTAATCCAAGTTTATCATTTCAAAAGGCTAATTCATTTTTAGAAATCACTTTTGCAATTATGCTAGCACAGCTGAAAACTCTTCTTCTGATTAAAGAAGCAATAAAACGGACCTTCTTTAGACCAGTTGAGTATCTGGAGCACCAGCATTTGTGGGTTCGATTACAGGCTCAAAATGGCCAGAAACAAATAACTTTCTTCTGAAACTTGTCTGTCTATTCTTGTTGTGAGAATTTAAGGC
The DNA here is from genome assembly GCF_045791955.1 of Oncorhynchus clarkii lewisi. Taxonomy (NCBI): domain Eukaryota; kingdom Metazoa; phylum Chordata; class Actinopteri; order Salmoniformes; family Salmonidae; genus Oncorhynchus; species Oncorhynchus clarkii. The sequence goes on along the minus strand of NC_092169.1, from coordinate 39,446,101 downwards.
TCTTCCATGCGAGAAATTGCCATGAAACTGAAGATCTCGCACAATGCTGTGCACTACTCCCTTCACAGAATAGCGCAAACTGGCTCTAACCAGAATAGAAAGAGAAGTGGGGGTCCCCGGTGCACAAATGAGCATGAGGACAAGTACATTAGAACCTCTAGTATGAGAAATAGACGCTTCACAAGTTCTCAACTGGCAGCTCAATTAAAAAGTACCTGCAAAAAAACATCAACAGTGAAGAGGCGACTCCGGGATGGTGACTTTCTAGGCAGAGTTGCAAAGAAAAGGCCATATCTCAGACTGGCCAATAAAAATAAAAGATTAAGATGGGCAAAAGAACACAGACACTAAACAGAGGAACATCCAGGAGTCGCCTCTTCACTGTTGACGTTGAGACTGGTGTTTCAACTTCAACATGCTTTCCTGCAATCTGCCTCACCCAATGTGGTATGGATCTGCTATTTTCTTTCTTTTGAACCGGAACCCCCAACAGAAGGTAGCCAGCTAACTAGCTACTAGCTAGTAGTCAACTAGCCATTGCTAGTGGTCATCAGCTAACCTTTAGCCTGGACAACTCTTGCCAGTCTGCACAGCGCGACTCAAACCAGAGCAAATCAGACTTATTTTTCTCCATATCTCTGGTTCCCTACAGCAAGCTCTGAACCTTTTCAGCTGGATCATCGCAGCTAGCTGCTATCTGAGTGGCCACTCCTGGCTAACGTCTCTGTCCTGAAGCAAGAACAATTAGCCTGGAGCTAGCCGTTGCTAGGCCCATCTCCTGGCTTGCCGAAGAGGTCCATCAGCCACTCCTTGGGCTAAAATACCTATTTTGCCAATTGGCCTGGACCCCTTTTAGTGCCGATACGGAGCCCCGCCGATCCATCATGACTGGACTACCGACATAATCTGCCTGAGGGGGTTTTCAACTGGTTCCTCCTTTGCGACGTCCCTTGAATGTCCATCTGCTACCCTGCTAGCCGCAGCCCCGCTAGCTGTCTAGAGCATATCGGACTGTTAGCTGAAGAGGCTCATCAGACAAATTCTTTGGCCGCTATACATATTTTGCCAATTGGCCTGGACCCTTTTACCACACGGAGGCCTGCCGATCCATCACGGCTGGACTGCCGACGTAACAGCACGAGGGGGCTACAACAGACTTCTTCCATTGCTACGTCCCTCTAAGGTCCTTCTGCTAGCTTGCTAGCCCCGGCCCGCTAGCTGTCTGAATCGCTGTGTCTCCAGCCCGCCGAGCTACTCACTGGACCCCTATGATCACTCGGCTACGCATGCCTCTCCCTTATGTCAATATGCCCTGTCTATTTCTGTTTTGGTGAGTGATTATTGCCTTATTTCACTGTAGAGCCTCTAGCCCTGCTCAACACGCCTTAGCTAACCCTTTAGTACCACCTCCCACACATGCGGTGACCTCACCTGGTTTAAATGATGTTTCTAGAGACAATATCTCTCTCATCATCACTCAATGCATAGGTTTTCCTCCACTGTATTCACATCTTACCATACCTTTGTCTTTACATTATGCCTTGAATCTATTCTTCCGCACCCAGAAACCTGTTCCTTTTACTCTCTGTTCCGAATGTACTAGACAACCAGTTCTTATAGGCCTTAGCTGTACCCATATCCTACTCCTCCTCTGTTCCTCTGGTGATGTAGAGGTTAATCCAGGCCCTACAGTGCCTGTCTCTACTCCCATTCTCCAGGCACTCTCATTTGTTAACTTCTGTAACCGTACAAGCTTTGGTTTCATGCATATAAACATTATAAGCCTCCTCCCTAAGTTTGTTTTATTCACCGCTTTAGCACACTCTGCCAACCTGGATGTCCTAGCTGAGTCTGAATATTGGCTTAGGAAGACCACCAAAAACCCTGAAATTTCCATCCCCAACTGTAAAATATTCAGACAAGATAGAACTGCCAAAGGGGGCGGCGTTGCAATCTACCCAGAGATAGCCCGCAGAGTTCTGTCTTACTATACAGGTCTGTGCCCAAACAATTTGAGCTTCTACTTTAAAAATCCACCTTTCCAGAAACAAGTCTCTCACCGTTGCCGCTTGCTATAGACCACCTTCTGCCCCAAGCTATGCCCTGGACACCATATGTGAATTTATTGCACTCCATCTATTTTCAGAGCTTGTGCTGTTAGGTGACTTAAACTGGGACGTGTTTAACACCCCGGCCATCCTACAATCTAAACTTGATGCCCTCAATCTCACACAAATGATCAATGAACCTATCAGGTACAACCCCAAATCTGTAAACACAGGCACCCTCAGAGATATCATCCTAACCAACCTGCCCTCCAAATACGCCTCTGCTGTCCTCAACCAGGATCTCAGCAATCACTGCCTAATTGCCTGCGTCCGTAATGGGTCTGAGGTCAAACGACCACCCCTCATCACTGTCAAACGCTCCCTAAAACACGAGCAGGCCTTCAGCGAGCAGGCCTTTCTAATCGACCTGGCCTGGGTATCCTGGAAGGATATTGACCTCATTCCGTCAGGAGAAGATGCCTGGTTATTCTTTAAAAGTACTTTCCTCACCATCTTAAATAAGCATGCCCCATTTAAACATTTTTGAAACAGGAACAGATATAGCCTCTAGACTCAAACCGTTACAGACCTATATCTATCCTACCCTGCCTTTCTAAGGTCTTCGAAAACCAAGTTAGCAAACAGATTACAGACCATTTCGAATCCCACCGTACATTCTCCGCTATGCAATATGGTTTCCAGCATTACTACTCTGGATGGTTCTGACTTAGAATATGTGGACAGCTTCAAATACCTAGGTGTCTGGCTAGACTGTAAACTCTCCTTCCAGACTCACATTAAGTATCTCCAATCCAAAATGAAATCTATAATCGGCTTCCTATTTCACATCAAAGCATCCTTCACTCATGCTGCCAAACATATCCTTGTAAAACTGACTATTCTACCAATCCTTGACTTCGGCAATGTCATTTATAAAATAGCCTCCAACACTCTACTCAGCAACTGGGATGCAGACTATCACAGTGCCATCCGTTTTGTCACCAAAGCCCCATATACTACCCACCACTGCGACCTGTATGCTCTCGTTGACTGGCCCTCGCTTCATATTTGTCGCCAAACCCACTGGCTCCAGGTCATCTGTAAGTCTTTGCTAGGTATAGCCCCGTCTTATCTCAGCTCACTGGTCACCATAGCAGCACCCACCCGTAGCACGCGCTCCACTAGGTATATTTCACTGGTTAGCCAATTCCAACTTTGGCCGCCTTTCCTTCCAGTTCTGTGCTGTTAATGACTGGAATGAACTGCAAAAATCACTGAAGCTTTTGACTCCTATCTCTCACACTAACTTTAAGTACCAGCTCACAGATCACTGCACCTGTACATAGCCCATCTGTAAATAGGCCATCCAACTACCTCATCCCCATACTGTTTTTTATTTATTTTATTTAGCTACTTTGCACCCCAGTATCTTTACTTGCACACTCATCTTCTGCACATCTATCACTCCAGTGTTTATTTGCTATATTGTAATTATTTCGCCACTATGGCCTATATATTACCTTACCTCCCTTATCCTACCTCATTTGCACACACTGTATTTAGACTTTCTCTATTGTATTATTGACTGTATGTTTGTTTATTCCATGTGTTGTTGTTTGTGTCGCAATTCTTTGATTTATGTTGGCCAGGTCACAGCTGTAAATGAGAACTTGTTCTCAACTAGCCTACCTGGTTAAATAAATGTGAAATAAAATAAATGCAAATTTGAGTTTTTTTCATTTTTTTACAAGTTCTTTCCATTGTGTCAAGCAATTATCTTTTAGTTTTTTTCATGATTTGGTTGAGTTTGGTTAGGGAGCTCTTCTCCAGGTTCATTTCTCAGTAAGTGATGGCTTTGTTATGGAAGGTTTGGGAATCGCTTACTTTTAGGTGGATGTGGAATTTAACGCTATTTTCTGGATTTTGATAATTAGTGGGTATAGGCCTAATTCTGCTCTGAATGCATTATTTGGTGTTTTACGTTGTACATGGAGGATATTTTTTACGAACTCTGCATGCAGTCTCAATTTTGTGTTTTTCCCATTTTGTGAATTATTGTTTGGTGAGTGGACCCCAGATCTCACAACCATGAAGGACAATGGGTTCTATAACTGATTTAAGTATTTTTAGCCAGATCATAATTGGTATGTCGAATTTTATGTTCCTTTTGAAGGCCCTTCTTTCCTTGTCTCTCAGATCGTTCACAGCTCTGTGGAAGTTACCTGTGGCCCTGTTGTTAAGGCCGAGGTATGTATTGTTTTTTGTGTGCTCTAGGTCAACGGTGTATAGATGGAATTAGTATTTGTGGTCCTGACAACTGGACCTTTTTTGGAAGACTTATTTTTGTCTTACTGAGATTGACTGTCAGGGTTCAGGTCTGACAGAATCTGTGCAGAAGATCTCGGTGCTGTTGTAGGCCCTCCTTGGTCGAGGACAGCAGCATGAGATCACAGTCAAACAGTAGACATTTGACTTCAAATTCTAGTAGGGTGAGGCCGGGTGCAGCAAACTGTTCTAGTGCCCTCATCAATTCGTTTATATATATATATATATATACAGTGCCTTGCGAAAGTATTCGGCCCCCTTGAACTTTGCGACCTTTTGCCACATTTCAGGCTTCAAACATAAAGATATAAAACTGTATTTTGTTGTGAAGAATCAACAACAAGTGGGACACAATCATGAAGTGGAACGACATTTATTGGATATTTCAAACTTTTTTAACAAATCAAAAACTGAAAAATTGGGCGTGCAAAATTATTCAGCCCCCTTAAGTTAATACTTTGTAGTGCTACCTTTTGCTGCGATTACAGCTGTAAGTCTCTATCAGTTTTGCACATCGAGAGACTGACATTTTTTCCCATTCCTCCTTGCAAAACAGCTCGAGCTCAGTGAGGTTGGATGGAGAGCATTTGTGAACAGCAGTTTTCAGTTCTTTCCACAGATTCTCGATTGGATTCAGGTCTGGACTTTGACTTGGCCATTCTAACACCTGGATATGTTTATTTTTGAACCATTCCATTGTAGATTTTGCTTTATGTTTTGGATCATTGTCTTGTTGGAAGACAAATCTCCGTCCCAATCTTCGGTCTTTTGCAGACTCCATCAGGTTTTCTTCCAGAATGGTCCTGTATTTGGCTCCATCCATCTTCCCATCAATTTTAACCATCTTCCCTGTCCCTGCTGAAGAAAAGCAGGCCCAAACCATGATGCTGCCACCACCATGTTTGACAGTGGGGATGGTGTGTTCAGCTGTGTTGCTTTTACGCCAAACATAACGTTTTGCATTGTTGCCAAAAAGTTCAATTTTGGTTTCATCTGACCAGAGCACCTTCTTCCACATGTTTGGTGTGTCTCCCAGGTTGTTCAGGGACATTATTCCATTTCTGTTAGTCACATGTCTGTGGAACTTGATCAGTTTATGTCTCAGTTGTTGTTGCTGTTGTTGCTGTTGACGCATATCCCCCTGTAGTTATTGGGGTCAAATTTGTCTCCACTTTTGTGGATTCGGGTGATCAGTCCTTGTTTCCAATTATTGGGGAAGATGCCAGAGCTGAGGATGATGTTAAAGTGTTTAAGTATATCCAATTGCAATTTGTGGTCTGTATATTTTATCATTTCATTTCAGATACAATCAACACCACAGTCCTTTATGGGTTGGAGGGTTTGTATTTTGTCCTGTAGTTCATTCAATGTAATTGGACAATCCAGTGGGTTCTGGTAGTCTTTAATAGTTAATTCTAGGATTTGTATTTGATCATGTACTCTATATGTTTTTGCTGTTTGTACTTTGTTATAGAGCCAAAAAGATTGGAAAAGTGGTTTATCCATACATCTCCATTTTCTATAGACTACTCTTTGTGTTGTTGTTTGTTTAGAGTTTTCCAATACTCCCAGAAGTGGTTAGATTCTATGGATTCTTCAGTTACATTGAGCTGATTTCTGACATGCTGTTCCTTCTTTTTCTGTAGTGTATTTCTGTATAGTTTTAGTGATTCACAATAATGAAGGCAAAGACTCAGGTTTTCTGGGTCTCTATGTTTATGGTTGGACAGGTTTCTCAATTTCTTTCTTAGGTTTTTGCATTCTTCATCAAACCACTTGTCATTGCTGTTAATAATTTCTTAGGTTGTCTGCTTGACATTTTTAGATTTGATAGAGAAGCTGAGAAGTCAAATATTCTGTTTAGGTTTTCTACTGCCAAGTTTACACCTTCACTATTACAGTGAAACATTTTGTTCAAGAAATTGTCTAGAAAGGATGGAATTTTGCCTAACTGTTTTTTGGTCGATTTCCACACTACTTTCCTTCCAGATATAGCATTTCTTAATACTATTCAGTTCCTTTGGCTTTGATGCCTCATGATTGAGCAAAGCTCTGTTCAAGTAGAGTGTGATTTTGTTGTGTTCTGATAGGGGTGTCCGTGGACTGACTGTGAGCACTCTAAGAGACTCTGTGTTGAGGTCAGTGATAAAGTAGTCTACAGTACTACTGCCAAGAGATGAGCTATAGGTGTACCTACCATAGGAGTTCCCTTGAAGCCTACCATTGACTATGTACATACCCAGCGTCAGACAGAGCTGCTGGAGTTGTGACCCGTTTTGGTTGGTTATGTTGTTGTAGTTGGGTCTAGAGGGGCTTATGGGGGAGGGAATGCTGTCACCTCCAGGTAGATGTTTGTTCCCCTGTGTGCTGTGGGTGTCAGGTTATTGTCCAGTTCTGGCATTTAGGTCGCCACAGACTTGTACATGTCCCTGGGCCTGGAAATTGTTGATCTCCCCCTCTAGGATGGAGAAGCTGTCATCGTTAAAGTATGGGGATTCTACTGGGGAGATGTAGGGGGCACACATGAGGACATTTTTCTCTGTTGAGATAATTTCCTTATTCATTTCTAGCCAGATGTAAAACGTTCCTGTTTTGACTAATTTAATATAGTGGGTTAGGTCTGCTCCATAGTAAATTTGCATACCCCCTGAGGCTCTTCCCTGTTTCACACCTGGTAGTTTGGTGGATGGGACTACCAGCTCTCTGTAACCTAGTGGGAAACCAGTGAGCCTGTCTCCTCTATACCAGGTTTCTTGTAAAATGGCAATGTCTGCATTTCCAATATCTTTGATGAAGTCTGGGTTCCTGTTCTTTAGGCCAAAGGCAGATGACCTCAGACCTTGTATAGTTCAGGATGAGATAGTAAAAGCTTTGTGTTCCATAGTGTCTAGTGTTGTTTTGTGTGGTTTAGGCCTGAACCATCACAGTAGGTGTGAGTAGAGCATGTTGAGCATCTGATACATAGCTCTTAGGTCGCAGGATGGAGCTTGGGCGGGTGTAATAGTGGGGGACTGGGCCTGTTACTCTGCTCACAGACTGGGCATATGTCCTGCTGTCATGTTGAGGTCCTTGCCGCAGGGATGGGGGGCATGGGGTGGGCAGAAGGGGCATAGGTCTGATATGGGGAGGCCTATATAGGGTGTGGCCAGGGTTTGCTTGGGGAGGTCTTAGCTGGTTGGGGTGTGGCTAGTGATGCTGTGGTCTGGGTGTAGGTCCTCTTTGCGTGGGTTCTCCTGGTGCAGGCCCTTAGGGAGGGGGTCTTGCAGGTCTGGGAGGGTGTCTCGCTGGTCTGGGCGGGGTGTCCGTTGCTCTCTCTCTCTTTATCAATTCAATTCAATATACATTTAAGGGGCTTCATTGGCATGGGAAACATATGTTTACATTGACAAAGAAAGTGAAATAAATAATAAACAAAGGTGAAATTAACAATAAAAAATGTCCATTAAACATTACACTCCAAAAGAATAAAGACATTTCAAATGTCATTCGTTGCCCTTTTCTTGTGGCAACAGGTCACAAATCTTGCTGCTGTGATTGCACACTGTGGTATTTTACCGAATAGATATGGAAGACAGAGCAAGCGTTCCTCCCAACCGGTAGTGTAGGGGTTAATCTCCTGACGTCATTATTCCTGGGGCGGTGACCTATGGTGGGCAGTTTATGCTCGAAGGGGGACAGGGAAAGAAAGCCTGGTTATCAAGTCTCAGGTCCTACTTTTAAACGCAATTTTGAACAACACATTCAACATGTATTTCGAGACGCACACTTAGAAAGTTAAAAAATATATATTTTTCAATTGTCTTGTACTGGATTGCATTGTTACGCAAAGGTAAACTTATTAGTAAAAGGCTCAACGAATGGACTTTGGGTTGGTGTCTTTTTTGCTTTCGTTTCCTGACATGTATGTGTGTGGTGAATCCATATGGGTATTAGCTATATGGTTTGTATTCTCCATAATGGCGAATAGTTAGTTGATCATCAGTATTTTATCCTTTAGTGCGCCAAATCGCGCCTTTTACGCAGAAACTCGTCGGAACAGTTTAAATCTGATCAAAGGTCTGCGACGGGCGCATGTAAACGCCATGGACTTTTACGCATGTGCTAAATAGTTAGGGGTTGCTTATAACTCAGACCGTGTGTTTTTGTCCGTTTATCGTCTTTGAAATGGGCACAACAATGTGCTTCTGGAAGTCTGAAAATCTTGACATGCTTGCGGTAGGACGCGTGCTGGAAGAGTGCATACATGTGTGCCGTGTTTCTGCTACCAGTAGTTTGATAGTGGTAGGGTCTTTTTAGAGGCAAGAAAATTTGCAAATTCTGACCGGATGATCCGGGACTCGACGTTAACCAACTAGCTATCTCTCCAAGCAGGGGGAGGCTTTTCTCTCAATATCTCTGTCTCAGATCCCTTCATATCCGGCACGACTACAGTCGGATATTTAAACAAAGCAATAATGGCACGGGGAAGGTTTGTGTTCGGTATGTGTGTGTTGGGGAAGGAGGGGGGCATACATGTTTACGGTCGGGCCCCCACCCCTAATAAAAAAAAGGCACCGAAGCTCTATAGCTCTGTCCTGGACCAGGAGGGAGAAATGGGTATTGCGTTACGTTTGTGTTCATCAATTTTCTGTTTAATGTCAGCGTGCGAGCTTCATTGTGGCTGAGGGACGCGTCATCCAGCCATAAATTTGCGATTATACAGCATCGAGGAGACTGTTCAAACGGATTCCGTCTCGCGCGCACACAGGCACAGGATCCGGTGTTTCTAGAACACTACGTTTAGAGTTCGAGTGATCGGAAAACCCCAGTGACTTCAGAAGTTATTTATTTGGAATAAACAATCATAGGAAAGGTTCATTAATGCGATTATCGTTGAATAAATCAGTGACTTTATGATAGGCTTGTTTAAAGTTAGATTACACTCGCAGGAATTTAAGTCTGTTTGAGGATTTAAAACGTCAGGAGGGTAAGGTTTTAGGCCTACACCTTATCTATCTTTTTGTTTTATTCTCCTTTCTACATAAATCCGATCCCCTGTGTTATGAATACAGTTTTGTAGCGGACTGACGTTTTATAGGTAGGTGTTTTCTACTTTACACATTTTGATTCATAATTTTCACTGTATTACAGAATACAAACAAACGGCTGTATTTTGCACGGATGTCGTTTTAAAACGTTGATTAACTCTGACATAACGGCTTGAATAGACAGGCGTGTTTTAGACTGGTTTAGATGTTTTTATGTTGTCATACACGTTTCCAATTAGGCTATGCCTTGTTTAAATTGATTGCAAACGCTGTAAAGACGTGGATTAAAATCACAACACATTATTTATTTATCTATACTGAAATATTTGTAATGTTTTACATTGCAGTTTTTATAAAATACATTGCTGCTCATTGTATACGATTCAAATATGCACTTTTGCCGATTCTAAAACTGCAAAAATGATTTTAGCATGCATTTATTTTCCCACGGTCTCTAGCAGCTGAAATATAACATTCGTAGTAACAACCTTGTGCCAATTGTTCCAGAGTTGCTATTTATTCACCTCTTATAGCACAACCTGTATGGCACATTTGGAACGCTACTGGCCCGTTTCCTGTCCTGTATTTGCACATTGAAACATTTGACCACCTTTATTGTAGACTACTTAAATCACATCGAATGACGTTAGAGTATGCCTATTAGTGGGTCCTACATCCACAGATCAAGGAACCTGTGTTGTAATTCATTTGTAGCCAACTTTTAGGTTTGGATATGACTGTGTCAGCCAATAAGTGTATTGTCCGCCTCATTTAAAAGATAGAATATTGAACATCTTTACTGATTCGGCATGGTTTTGGCGGGGATCACATCTCTTTGTGTTAACTGAATAGACCAAATTGTAATGTATGGTTATAAGCCAGGGACTTTATCCTCCGGAAAACATTTCATATGGATTGTTTATTATTAAGGTACTTGGTCACACACACACATACACACACACACTCCCAGTCGAGAAAGACAGGACCAGGCCTATAGAGGTTGTGATGCCAAACCATCCAACTATGTAAAGACGGTTTGTTGCTTTCTTGCGCAATTGGGTCCTTAAAATAGTTATATATAGTAATGGTGATGCGATGGGTTGATGCGTATCTGATTAACAGTGCATCATGTGCGAAAATAACAGCTCGCTGATTCCTGAATCACACACGCACGAGCCGACACACACACTTATTTAAAATATCAGTGGGTGAAGAAATGTTCAGTTGTTATTGTTGCTTATTTTCTGAAGCTGGAGAGATTTAACCCAGAGATAGTAAACAATTTGCATGTCGACATTTTGTTGTTGTCTTAGCACATTGAGGTTTCATGCAGATACTGTTTTATGTATGTTTTCTGTCGGAGTGGGAGAAGCCTAAATGATTTGACAATTATTGATTAGCTAATACAACATGCGATACAACATGCAATACATTTGTGGCATAAGGCCTTAAGTGACAATTGTTTTATAGTATATTTTGTAGTTTCACTTCCACAACAACTAAAATGAATTGTACAGTTTAAATTGTAAAACATTTCAATATAAAATGATCCATCAATAATACATTTGATTATTGCCTACATTAATGACCAATTAATGAATTCTGACATTTAATAATGATGACATTTTTAAATGAACCAACTACATTCTTCAACAATTAAAGGCCCAGTGCTGTCAAAAACTAGATTTCCCTGTGTTTTATATATATTTCCACATTCTGAGGTAGTAATAATAATAATAATAATACCATGAAATTGTGAAAATTATGATAATGCCCTTTTAGTGTAAGAGCTGTTTGAAAAGATGGAGGTGGGATGGAGTTTTGCCCTGCCTGGTGAAATCACCAGGCGGTAAATTAGTTAATAGACCAATACGAAAGAGAGTTCCAAACCTCTCTGCCAAAAAGAGCTCGTTTTCAGTTTCCCCTCCCCACTCAGACCACTCCCACACAGTCCTGGTCACATTATTGCTTGAGAAATTGCTATTTGCTAATAAGCTATTTTTGTTTATTTTTGACCATTTTCATTGAAAACAATCACTGTAAGGTACTTAATTGTTATTGAGCTAAAAGCGGCTGCATTGGACCTTTAATATGTTTCATTATATAAATGATGACATTTTATAATGAACCACACATGATCCAGTAGGCTCCACCGGCTTATACTTTCACCTTAAATCGATAAAACAATAGTTTGAGCCAACCAAAGCTTTTAACATGTTCGTGTTGTTTTATTTTGCGTAGTTTGACGTTTAGCTTCTTCTATAAAAACCTGTCATAATGAAGGAGGCATGTGACACGTATAGGAGCTGGGCCTATACTCACACTAATGGGGTGCAGGTTTTCTTCTATCGATAACCGCCCAAGTCTACCGGCTTCAAAATGACAAAAGATCGTAGCTGGCTTCCTGCGCACTGATGTTTATCTGGTAGGCCTATAACCAATTATGATGTTCTGGTAACCTGTCGGCGTATAGTAACAATATATTGCCATCTAATAACACATATATTCTATCCAGTCATGCACTTATTGTATTCAATTGCACGTTTAACTTTGAGGTGGAAAATATTATTTTTTTCCCCTCTCTTTGTCATCGACGTCCTCGAGACTGCGAAACGCTTGCCTTGACCATTGGCTTTACCTTCAACTTAGGCCTACACTTATATGCATCTGTCCACAAGAACGAGCCTCTTCTTTATCCTCTTCCTCCTCCTCACCGTCCTCCTGCAATTGAAAATCATGGCATAGCATATCTCACATCTTCTGCAGGCCTCAACAAATCGTGCCCGATCATGTTGTGTGTGTTGAGAGTGTGTGGCTGTGAAGCCAGGGATGTCATATTTTTCACTTGGTCATATTTTATATGACGTAAGTGTAACAAGCTTGTTTCTTTGTAGACCCACCCCATGGCCATTCCCCTCCTTGCTCTCCGTTGAGAAGGGAATGCTAATTTGCTTCCCCTGGTCGAAGGATGCCAGTAAAACTGCTCGAACCCTAATGAACGATAACGATAGCTTTGCTGAGAGTCTACGAGGTGTCCAGATGAAAGCACGTTAACTTGTAGGTATAGATAGGTCTTTAGTCCATATTGGAAATCTCTTCACACGTCAGCCACATGTATTCGTGTATCTCCGGTATATTTAATCCCATTATATGTGTCCATGTCTACGGACAGTACTGTAGCACTGTTATGGCCTAAACTGCGATTCCTATCTGTGTTGCCGTCGCGTTCAAGGGTTTAATTTAGGTTATATGCATGCTTAAGCAAGCTACGCTATTGGAGGATTGACGGAACATCCGGGTAGCCTAATACAGGTAGCCTAATATACTCTATACAGTATGCACCGGGGCATTAGAAGGCTGCTACATGTATGTTCAAATGCTGATAATGAGGACGTGTTACATGAGGACGACCTCGGTAATGGATGGCATTCTGCAGTATAGGCTATTACCTAAACCCAGTGTTGTTTGGCAAGATGTCGAAAAACTGAAACAAGCTGCCAATTTGCAAGTTTGCAATAAAAAAAAAAAGTATGTTGTCCATGACATGAACAATTTATGTATAATGTTTTGTGGTTCATTTCACTTTGTTGACTTGTAATACTTTGTCACTTTGTTGACTCGCCGCTATTTTGTGTGGTCACCAAAATACATTAATGTGCAAGAAGTATTCAGCCAATCTAAATGTGTAAAAATGAGGTTCAAGAAAACATTTCTTATTTAAAACAATGTGTTTATAATAAGCTGAAGAAAAACAACTCAATACTGCTAACATTGGAGATATTTGGTTTCCAAACATTCCGGTGCTGTAGCGTGTGTTTTAGAACATATCGGTGATGGCCTGTTGTGACGTAGCTATCTAACATGATGACCAGAAATTGCAGCTTCTCCTGCACACACTGAGCTGAAAAGGTCACGTTGCTTTTATGTAGGACAAAGTTCTAGTCTATGATGTCATCTTTTGTGTCCTCACCATGGTCTTGGGGACCTGCACATTGGGTGCATTAGGCTATAGCCTACCAAAGTTTAATTTATTGATAGATGTAGGCCTAAAAACACACAAACTGAAAAGTTGCTCAGTTGCAGTCTCCATACAACCTTGTTGACCACTAAACCATCAAAATATAGGGCTTAACGTGTATAAGTTACTCCCATAGCTCCAGACATAGCCTGCACATACATTTAGTACCTTTTTTTCACTAAATGTTATTTTAGTAATATCCGCAGAGACATTTCAATAAATAGAATTTCTATATTTCAGTCGGTCAGTAATTTCATCCACGTCTCGGATGTATCAGGCTATGCAGGCTATCAGGCTATGCATTTAACGTGTTAAGGCGTTTCCCTTGTGAAAGGCCCTGTTTGGAGTTCGTCATCATTATTAAGGGACATCAGGAATATTTTCGTGAGAATATAATTGTTGCCCGCTATAGAGGGCCTCTCGTAGAGACCTCCAGTTGGCCCTTATTTACCTCCCCAGGCAGTCAGTGTGTTTCGCGTCGTCTGCAAATTGCGCTGATAAATATGTAGCTATACCCGCACTAAGTTCTTTCAGCTTTACCTTAGGGCCAACGCACCTATACGTGACACCCCTTATTTATTTAGAATACACTGTCCTTTTAAAATGAATCGTGCGCACATGCTACAAGCAGCAAGCTCCCTTTACATACAGAGATTGCCTCGAGCGCTGAGGCGAGCGAACTGTGCAGCGCGGACGTTCTTTGGTTCTAGAATGGTCATGGTGAGAACGCAGGTCAAACAGAAAGACGCGCTTCTCTCCAGCGGAAATGAAAACTCCAGCCTGGGTTTTTGGAAGTGGGCCTTTCCTTGCGAAAAAGCGCACCGCTCTATTAGTTTGGGTGTGAGAGGGGAAGGGAAGGGGGAAATGTGTCAGTCAAGAACGCTTCATTGCTCGAGGACAATCCCTCGCGCAGGACCGGTCTGTTTCAAGAGCAATCAGTCAATCCGCATTAATTATCCGCGCACCCCCTCGGTATAGGGTAGCTCACGCTGGCACACGGACGGGAGAGAGATGGGAAGAGAAAATAAAAGAGTGTGTGTGCGTGTGCGTGTGTGTTATGCTTTCTATACACATCGAGCAGGCGAGCACCCACCCAACCCCCCACCTTTTAAGTGAAAAAGAACCAATACAAATCAGGCAGTAAAGGGCTTTTTCTTGTCACTAAATAAATTAAATGCAGATTTCTGTTTTAAGTGCGGGACCCCTTTTGTGAGGCTAGGAACATAATTCTGTATTGTCCCGATGTCATTGGTTTTAAAGACAACCGTGCTAGAGAATGGAATGGGAGCGTGAGGTTGGAAGGTGATTTATTCGGGGGAAATCACAACGATATTAATGAAAATGTTGTATTTTTATCTGTAGAGGAAGGTGCCTTTGTTTATCACTGAGCATGCACCTCCTAACTCAATGAAAGCATGACATTTAAGTTGAATAGAAACTGCTGTCTATATATCCGACATTACAGTGGTTATACGAATGTAGTATCTCACGGGCTTCGTCTGTTTTGATCAGCCTAATAGGCCATATATTTGGCAAATTTGGGGCGGCACAAGTCTGTCCTCAGAATATCGATGATCAGATTTGGACCTTTCCCACCTGGCACAGACGTGAATTCAACATCTATTCCACGTTGGTTCAACTTAATTTAATTGAAAAGACGTGGAAACAACGTTGATTCAACCAGTGTGTGCCCAGTGGGTTTAGTCAAAGCGTAGAGATTGTGTGTGTCTGTGGGGGATGACGACTCCAACCCATCGACAGGCCACTGGGGGCCAGGACCCATGGAATGCGGTGTGCATATGTAGATTGCAGTGAGCGAACGATTCAATTATGGATTATGCGCAAAAATCTATTAGTTTTTATATTATTTTATTCATTAATTAATTTGTTGCAATACATAAAATACTAATTTCTAAGCTACATTTAGTTGCATTGCTGTTGTCCAGGACAGACAATTTCGGATGTTGTTTGATACTGCTGGTCGGATGTTGGGATTGGGGTGTTTGTTGTGTTTTTACCAAAAGGAGATTGATTGAATAATACAGATATCAAATGTCTGCTCATTAGATCTACCCCAGAAATGCAGAGATATTATCTTCGTCTGGGTTTTTTATGCTGTCTAAATTATGGTTTTGCAGTCAATTATATCATGATTATATTTTGGGTACATTACCTCTTTTTTTTAGCAGTTAGACCTAAGAACATTTATAACATGTCAGTCAAATGTCACCAGTGTTATAACCTTGCGTAATAAACTATGATATTTTACATACATTTTCATTACTATTATCATTAGGCTAGTATTATTAGCCTGTGTTTAATCAGTGAATTTAATTATGAAATTCTTCACCAATAAAGCACTATAGGACCGTTCTGAATTACAAGCGATTGGATTTAGCCTATTCTTAGAGAGAACATGTTTCTAAAAATGTTTCTCCGTCATTATTTTCCACCCTTATTGATATAGACTATTGTTGATATTTTCTTGTAGCAAACAATGTATGTAGCTAATCCCAATTCATGGTAACAAGTAAACCAACACCCATGTGAGGTGTCCTTGAACAGTTATGGTAATAATCCAATTTGCGATTGTAATTTATTTAAAAACGGAAATATCCACTTACTTTAGCATGGTTACTGAATAGCTGCAACGCGAACGTTTTAGAAACACGGATGTAATGACATGAGTCCAACGTTTTCTACCACATAATCACTCTCGCGCTCCATCCGCGTATTTCTTTAGGAAAAAAACGTTTTTGTTCGTATCTTGGAAAAACAGAATTTTCATTTCCAATAAGAGCTAAATAGTTGATTCTTGTCATTGAAGCCATTTTACCTTCCCTTTTCTCTATGTAACGTTGTTATTCCATCGCATTAATCCGCAAATCTAGCCTCTACGTTTAATACAACATGTAATTTCCCCCTTTTTAACGTATTCCCTTTGATTTAGTCACTCTTGACACCACTTTTGCTCTGGGGCCAACGGGGTTCGCCGTGGGGGCGCCTTGAAACAGCCCCTCCTTATCTCCTTTCATCATTCAACCCGGGGCCGCCTTGAAACCGCACGGCCAGTAATTGCTTTTTTCAGTCAGCCCAGTGCGGACTGGCCAGCAGCCAATCAGAGCCTTGTTTACACTTGGTGATTGACAGCTCTCTGGCAACATGCCAACCAATCAGACACTTTACTCAGACCGAAGGCTAGAGTTTTAACCCTTTACTTGCAGTTAAAACAAACTGGGAATATTAGCTTATAGCTCATGATTTTTAGCATGGAAATACGCAAGGCCATATCCTTCCTTTTTTAATTCACTAAATTAGTGAACTGTGAGCAAAACTAACCCCGAGGACAGTACATTACATTGTGATTCGATTTCCCTAAGTGTGTGTCATGACAGTAAACATAAACTGACACCAACGTTTTTACTTCCCCAGTAATTTAGTCTATTAGAATCAAATTTGACTTCCCCCTGCATTTCTGTTGTTCTTTAATTGCCTTTTAAGCTACTATTTGGCCTATATTTAGCTTATTTTACAAATACATATTTGTAGGCATTTCATAATAAATGGGATACTCAGGTGTAAGCCATTTTATTATGTGTTAATTAAGCAAGTTATAGGCCTAAATAAATTAAATTGGCCTGATTAAACTGATAATTGAAAACGTTTGCCTATTTCTGGTGACAAAAGTAAGGTCTAAGTGTGAAGCTTTGAAAAAAAAAACGTTATTGTAAAATAATACAAATAAAAACTGGGGCGGCAGGTAGCCTAGTTGTTAGAGCATTGGGCCAGAAACCAAAAAGTTTGCTAGGTTGAATCCCCGAGCTGACAAGGTAAAATTATGTCGTTCTGCACCTGACCAAGGCAGTTAGCCCACTGTTCATAGGCCGTCATTGCCTAGTTAAATAAAAAAATATCCAAAAGAACAGTATTGTTTTAACGTAGTTTGGTGATTGACGTGTAGTTCATGTGATCACAAAATATTCTGTGGACTTCCTAGTGATCAAAAGTCCTGTAATTTCTGCTGTTCACTCAGAGCTGTGCTGTGTTTTGATGATATCTCCTGACATTTGCATGCTACGCTCTGGAAGGGGCTATGCTCTGGCAAGGGCTTAAATCAAACGCCCGCCGTTTTGTTTTAGGAATCCAGCAGCATTCCTATTGGTTCAGGGCATCTTCCAACCAGAGTTTCTGTTTATCGCGGGGCGCGCCTCACGGACACGCTTCTCATTGTATTTATCAAACCAATGGGAGAGTGCGTTCCCCTACTGTCCCTCCTTCGCTTGTAGTTGAGTGGCACTAGCGGATACAGTGGGAGAGTTTCTGTGTGGATGTACGAGCTTAGATTCACTAGAAGCCTGTACTTCTACGATGCATCTCTATACCTCAACGGCACACTACAATCTGCAGACTAGGATGTAACTATTTCCACATGTTTTCCTTTTTGTACGCCGCTTTTTTTCCTTTGTATATTTTTGTACATTTTTTAAAAATAATTCATTGTTATGCAAGGAATAACTTACCAGTAAGTAATTTATTTATTGTGTCCATTTTGAATGTGTATAATAATAAACATCTATACTTTCAACTTCTGCTTTTAAAAGAGTCTTTGTAGTAGAACATTTATGGGTTATTTTAGACTGCGTAAAGACAAGATGCATTAATTTAAATCACACAAATATGTTCCATTGCTTAGTAGTAGTCCAATAGTATAGTAATGTAATGAAAGTAACAACAATATTAATATTTCTAACAAAATATTTATAATTATAAATAGTACAATGACAAATACTATAATGACTATAGTACATAACAAAAATGCATGAGAATATAGCCATTTTAACATTTGTACTTAAGCCAAGTGAAGGTTCCTTCCTTATGCTGTTGACAAGCTAAACGTTGATTGTTGTATAGGCAATCATTGTTATTGTACAATTAAACAATCATCTACAAAACCTCTCTCATGACGAGATGAGGTGCCACGTTTAAAATATAATTATCTTAACAGAATTTAAATGTATTTGTTTCTATGCATTATAAGACACGCTTTTACCCGTGGTTCAGATAAACTAATAATGGATTATATTGTAGTTTTGTTGTTTTAATATCAGTAGGCCTATTTGATTATAGGTTTGGCCTACTGCAGTTTTTCACAGTTGTTATGGAGGGGGCTTTGCCAGTAGACAGTTCTTGCCGAGTCCCACCAGGCAGGTTTCGCTGTGCTTGGAGTGTCCCTCTTGGAGTGTGTTTTTCGCTTAACTGGCCTTTGAATATCTTGATTTAGTATCCCAGTTATGGTTTGTGACTTCGCTTTACTGCAAAATCGTGAATTGCAGCTCTTGGGCCTAACGTAAAGCCGTGTAGTGAACAAATAACAGTGACAACAGTGCTGCCCTTATGAGAGTCTATTATTTTTCAGAAGAGTTTGTGCGTTCTATGCCCAAAATACCTTAGTTTTATTACAATCTCATCTCATGTGGGGAATTGGGAAGAAAGGAGAAATTCGTGCTTCCACCTCAGTGTTTAGGCAAGCTTTTCGTGTATTGCCATTCGGCTGGTAGTTTTCGAAAGGTTTTTTTTGTTGTCTCCTGATAGTTTGACCCTTTGGGGGCAGCGATGGAGGAGGGGGGTAGAGAGAAAGACTGTCAGGCAGAGAGGAGTGGAAGGAAAGGAAGTCTCAGCGTCTCCTAGCCTACTCCCACGTTGATCCCAGATTTAAATTAGGCCCAGGCTACCTGTTTTTTAATCAGATTTGAATGTGTTTTTTTATGTGATGGCCTCTAGTCAGCTCAGTGACACGGTTGAAGGACGGTAAGCCTATGGTCCTACATTGATTGTAGATGTTGTTTGGTCGAAATGCATAGCTTGGGTGGCTTCGTTTTGACTTGGAATGTAAACATTTTAGACGTTTGTTTACGAGGAATAATGTAAAAAATATTCTGCGTGAAATGAGAGGAAGCGATGTATCTTCGATTGTTGCAAAATTAAATTTCATAATAGTTTTTTCGTGGTTCCACTATTACACATAAAGAAGATAAAACACTTTAAACGTTTAACTCTGAAAGCACATTTAGCCTTTAATGTAACGATTTGAATAAAAATATCATAAAAAATGTGCACGTTTAAAATGTAATTATTTTAATATAATTGAAATGTATTTGGTTCTATGCATTCTAAGACCGTTTTTTGTAACAGAATGAAACAGATATATTTTTTTATCACATTGTGAGGAGTGTAGGCCAATACCATTTTTCAACGATTGTCAACATTTTGAATAAAAATACACTCTAACACGTTGTCATGCTCAAGGATTTGGATACATGTGCAAATCTCTCACTGAGCACCGTGCGCACACACACACACACATTCGTCAGTAGCCTATGCTGCCTGAACATATAAGCCTCTGCCCTGTCATTGAGAGAGGCTTGTCTAGCTCAGAATTCCTGAACGTTTCAGTTTGACTACTGTTCTAGAGTAGAATGTTCGCTGTATACTTTTCTCATTGAAATAGCAAGAGGACCAGTTGGTTTAGCTCGCCATTTTATATTTTCTTTGTTCTCTTACCTTGGATTTTGCTGATATAATTGAAGTTCACCAATCACCGTATCAGTAGTGCCTGAATGGAGGTGCTATTGAAGCGGCCTAATACATTGCCCAGTGAGATGTGTTTTGTGAACACAGGCCCACCTATCCAAATTTGAGCGCCATGGGGTGTCCCATTGAACTGAATGACTAGGGGTATAAGGCACATATGAGTATGTTGATTCCCATTCCTATATTTATTGCTTAAGTCTCTATCCCCGGCGGTAAACGTAATTTAGTTGGTGTTGTTATTATACATGTCCCACGGATGCACCCACCCATACATGCATTATAAGTGATTACCATTGTGAAAGGGGTGAAAGGCAATGTTGACTTAACTATTAAATTACCTTTGCGATAAACAAGCGATTTCTGCCTTTTCTCAAGCACATTCAGACTATATATGCCAGTAAAGAAAATACACATTTACAGACATAAAGGAGCTAGTCAAAATTCACGGACGTGACAGAATTGTCCAAAGTCTAACAAAATACTGTAGCTGATACATTTCAATATATTTATGCCTACATTTAAGTCTTAATAGTATTTTGTTTACATCGACACATGTATAATGTAGCCTATTCTCCTTTTGATGATTTGCAGTAGGCTATGGTCAAGGAAGCAGTTTTGATGCTTGGAGTTTGAAAATTACAAAATTGGTCTGTAATGGACTGACTGAAAGATCAAACATTTGCTTCAGGTGAGATATGGACGAACGTCTAATTCCGACGTGAGACTGAGAGATGGTAGACCCCCCCCAGACTGACTCATCTATAGGTCTCAGAATACACCGAAGTAGTATAGCGTTATTATCCCCTACAGTGAAACAACCCGTAGTTTAAGATGACCACTCCTTTTGTTGTTCCGTTTGTAGCCACCCTGCTCTTTCTTGTCTGCCATGAAGACGAGTAGGCGGTTTGAGTCTGCATTCTACCGTAGGCTACTGTAGACTGGGTAGGCTATTTGTTTTGGGGTTTCATTTAGTCAAACTTTTTAGCATTCTTTTACTGATACTTAAAAACACTTAATGTTATACTTTTGTTATGCAAGGAAATAAAGTGTAGTTGGCAACATTAGACAGGATGCGTGTGAGAATTACACGCCTCAATTGATCTTTCAGAGATTTTGTCCCATTGTTTTCGGTGCATTGACGTGGTCTTGTGTTTTCTCTTTGTAGAACATGACCGGGACATACTTTTTGGTGGGCAAGGCAAATACTCGAATGATTTCAAGACGACCTATCCGAAGTTCATAAAAGGGATTATTGAATCTAGACAGCGTTCGATGCTTCTGGCTTTTCCTCTGGATTTGGGATTTATTGCTTCTCGACAGAATGGAAAGCCGGGATTTCGCTCCTCCACACCACCTCTTGACAGAGCGGGGCGCGCTGGTTCACCACGCCTCCTCTCGGATAGCTTCTAGCGGCCGAGGCACGGTGCAGCACCCCGCTCACTTCCAGCCTGGAAAGTACTATTCCTCTCACATCGCCATGGCCCCACATTCAGGTTGGTGGAAATACGAATTTGTTGGAATATAAGATTAATTGTGCGATTTTATAAATTAGTCTCTGGTGTTTTTGGACTGTTTGAAAGTGGGACGGACATACCGTGTGCGTCTCCCGTGGTAAATGTAACCCTGCCGTTTGTCAGGGACGAACGAGAGTTTATTGAAAAAGGAAATGAGTTAGACGATGTGGTCATTCTCGAAATTAGGAATTACTGTGGACTCTTGATATTTTATGTTCCAGTTTTAGTCAATATTATATTTTATTGAACCGTTTCTAGCGCTGTTTCTTACATACCCTGTCAGAACCGAGTGTAGGCTACTTTAATATGAAAAATAAGCGTGCATTTTATAAAAGTAAACACAAAATAAACTTAGTTTGTTAAATTACAGATTTAGTGAGACTAAGCCTATTCTAGACAATACGATTTATAGTTAGTACACAATATACAACGTTATTATATAAAATAGATTACTACATAATTCAGAAATATTATGGGATTATTTAGAAAGAGTAAAGGATTATTAGGCCTACAATACATTATTTGCTTTCAAGTGACATGGAATCTTTCCAAATGAAGTTGGATAGTTTCACCTCCCAAAAATCTGTTTAGCAAAATGGACTAATCCTAATGTTATAAATGGGTTTGTAACTTTATGTAACTTTATGTTGCCTCATTTACCATCAACCGTTTGTCCTTTGCTAAAATGATTGTTGTATGTGCGTAGGCTAGGATACTGTAGACCTATTCCCGTGAGCGCGGTGCGTGTGGAGGAGTGACGTGCGAGCTGGTGCGTTCCTTTCGGTCTTCGGTGAGGCCCTGCGACTGTCCTGAGTCCGAGACCCGGGGGTCAGTCTGTAGGAGTGGAGAGGAGCCCGCGCTAATATAGGTGCGCGTAATACCAGACAATCCGGTTTCTATATTGAGCGCGGACGTGACGGGCGAGAATGGTTTGACAGTGCATGCATTAGATTTTAACAAGTAGCTTTGGTATCCTGTCCTAAAGGAGGAGGGGAGGGGGGAGTGAAGGTGTGTGTGTATGTGTGTGCGTAAGTGAAGGCTGGGGGAGGGGTGTCTGCTGCACCTAATCATGTAGTGAATCGTAAAACCGAGCGAATGCGTGTATAAATATAAAACCTATGTGTCTTGAGTGAAATCTCATTAATTTCTGATAAAACGTTGAGATACGAACCCGTGTTGTTGTCGTTATAGCTAAGAACATTTCTTTTCTAGCTATAGATGTTGGTCTAAATGCATTACGCGTATCAATTAAATTGGGAATTTGAATCGTTTAGTATGCCTTTGTAAATACACATTTAGTGACTATACCTTCTGAATAAAGGTTGAATAAAGATGTAATAAAGTAAAAATGAAAATTATGGGTAAATTGACAAATTAAATACAGACAGAATTTATTCTCACCGCCTTTATGGGCATTTTACAGCAGCAGCACATGGTATTTAGCTGTGCATTTGAGAGCGTTTGGCATTGTCTGCTCTATTTTGTTGTACAGTAAGTTTGCTGGTGAAGCTAGCTTATCACAGAGTATCATTGTAATAATAATAACTATATGAATTGCATTTTTATAGTCTTTTAGCGTTTATATAGTCTCAAAGTGTTTCACATTGTATGTTATCATATTTAGAATGCCAGTACTTCAGTATTGCTTCATTATTCCTGATGGATGACTGACATTCTGATGGGGATTGTTTTTTGGATGTGGTTCTGTTGTAAAGGGGCTGAGGAGGGGGGCACTTTGTGTTGGGCACCCCTTGAGATTCAGATAGCTGTCTGCCTGGCCCTAGGCCACTGGGCAGGGGGTTGATGTGATGTGTGGTGCAGGCAGGGCAGGCGGGGGCGTCAGGGGGGAGTCAGGGGGAGGAGGAAAGGTTTTTGGGGGTTAGTTAGATCTCCTCTTCCTGGGACAACTCTCCCCCAAAACACACGCACGCACGCACACACACACATACACACACACACACACACACACACACACACACACAAACACACACAGATTCACCAATGTTTTGCATCTGCAGCAGGGTAATTCCAGAATCTTATGAGGAAATGGTGAGGAAAAATGTAAATTTCCTTCTTTTGCCATCGTTGTTTTTGCTAAATCTGTATTTGATCCATCTATAACGTCCACGTCCTTATAAGGATCCGCATGGTGTCTGTTGCGCATGATGAGGTGGCTAAATGGCTGTTATCACTATTATATAGCTATAAAGACCAGCCCCTCAGATGAACACCAGTGGTATTGTGTTGTCTGTGAGGTTCATATCTGAACTGGGACCATTTGTCATTCTCTCTCTCTCTCTCTCTCTCTCTCTCTCTCTCTCTTCTCTCTCTCTCTCTCTCTCTCTCTCTCTCTCTCTCTCTCTCTCTCTCGCTCCTCTAGGCTGTAGTTGTTTCCTAGCAGATGAGGGTTGTGTCTAGTCTGTAGGTAGATGTATAGTTGAACCGGTGTGCTGTATCATGGAGGGTGTGGCTGAGCCTCCTTGCACAGGTGTGTCACTTTTCAGAAGGTGTGGATTAGTGTGTGTGAATGCGTACGTTTGAGCTCCTAATCCTAACCCTAAGACTAACCCTAGCTCCTAACCCTAACCCTTAACGTAATTCTAACCCTAATCCTAAACCCCCTAGAAATAGCATTTGATCTTGTGATGACTTGCAAAATTGTTCATTTACTATTCTTGTGGGAATTTCTGATCCTCTCTCTTCTTCTCCTTTTTCTCTCTCTCCCTCTCTCTCTCTTCTCCTTTTATCTCCCTCTCTTTCTTCTCCTTTTTCTCTCCCTCTCTCTCTTCTTCATTTTCTCCCCCTCTCTCTTCTTCTCCTTTTGCTCTCTTTTCCTCTCTCTCTTTTCCTCTCTCCATAAGTGCTGTGTCTCATTATGTCAGCACTGGCTCCTACACTGTCCTGTGTGTGTGTTTGCTGTGTGTGTGTGTTGGGTATTTGTGTGTGTGCCGTGTGTGATGTGTGTTCTGTGTGTGTGTGTGTCAGACACTGTCTCACACTCCGCAGCCCTGTCCAGTCATTCTGATGCCTCGTTTGGACTCGGAGCCAGCGAGCAAGCTGATTGGCTAAGGTGTTTGAGGTGCTAGCTTCGGGGTGCCATTACTTTGATCGCCACGGTTACAGAGAAGAGACACCCTGTCCCCCCCCATCCAATGGCAGAGTTGTTAGCGTGTTCTGCCTGTCTGCCTGTCTGCCTATTGTCCTGTCTGTCTGTCTGTCTGTCTGTCTGTCTGTCTGTCTGCCTGTCTGCCTGTCTGTTTGTGTAAGAGGTAGACTAGACACAGAGTTAGTAAACGGAGAGACTCGTCTCCCTCTCTGGGGCGGTGTGTGTTGGAGATAAGGGTGTGTGTCTGTCTGTGCTTTTAGTCAGAGGAGAATGTCCTCTGATCATAGTTAAGGCTGTGAATCTAGAATAGTTCCTTTTTCCTCAGGCCTCCCTTCCAGCACATGTATTTCTATGGACACAAGCCCTGTTCATGACACAAACTGTTCACACCCCTTTTGTTGGGGGAGATACAATTTTGCAGGTTTAAGGCTTATTTCCTGCAATTCTACACGATGCCATGGGGTGCTGAGAACATTTTGCAAGTTTAAAGCTTTAAAGCTTATTTTCTTGCAATTCTATACATTTTGCCATGTCTAATGTTTATTCATGTGATATTTGAGTGACTCAAACATTACAACAATATCCTTGGGATAGAAAAACCTAGGTCAGCTGACATGGGCTAGTTCATCTGGACATTTCTGACAAGTTATAAATAGCTCTCTAAGGTATGCGATGATTGACATGACAAGAATAAAACTGATGATGCACTACTCAACTTTGAAATTGCACCTTATGCAATCTACTATTACAACTTTCGATAAGTTGAAGTAAGTTGAAAGATGACCTGAGTTCCTTAAAATATATATGTATATTTTTGGGGTGGGGGGACCCCCGTTCCCCCCAGGTCAACCCCTTGTGGACACAGTTTGGAAACCACTGCTCTATAGGAGCAGGGAGAAGGTGTAATGAACAGTCCTTTAGGGAGAAGGTGAAATGAGCAGTCCTCTAGGGAGAAGGGAGAAGGTGTAATGAACAGTTCTCTAGGGAGAAGGAAGAAGGTGTAATGAACAGTCCTCTAGGGAGAAGGCAGAAGGTGTATTGAACAGTCGTCTAGGTTAGAAGGAAGAAGGTGTAATGAAAAGTCCTCTAGGGAGCAGGTGTAATGAACAGTCCTTTAGGGAGTATGGAGAGGTGTGTAATGAATAGTCCTCTAGGGAGAAAGTGTAATGAACAGTCCTCTTGGGAGAAGGTGTTATGAACAGTCGTCTAGCGAGTAGGGAGAAGGTGTAATGAACAGTCCTCTTGGGAGAAGGTGTTATGAACAGTCGTCTAGGGAGAAGGTGTTATGAACAGTCGTCTAGGGAGAAAGTGAAATGAACAGTCCTCTAGGGAGTAGGGAGAAGTTATAATGAACAGTCCTCTCCTGAGAAGGGAGAAGGTGTAATAAATAGTCCTCCAGGGAGCAGGGAGAAGGTGTAATAAATAGTCCTCCAGGGAGCAGGGAGAGGTGTGTAGGAACAGTCCTCCAGGGAGTAGGAAGAAGGCATAATGAACAGTCCTCTAGGGAGAAGGTGTAATTAACAGTTGTCTAGGGAGAAGGGAGAAGGTGTAATGAACAGTCCTACTATTGAGTAGGGAGAAGGAGTAACGAACAGTCCTCTATTGAGTAGGGAGAAGGAGTAACGAACAGTCTGCTATGGAGATGGGAGAAGGTGTCATGAACAGTCCTTTAGGGGGAAGGGAGAAGTTGTAATCAACAGTACTCTATTGAGTAGGGAGAAGGTGTAACAAACAGTCTGCTAGGGAGAAGGTGTAACGAACAGTCTGCTAGGGAGAAGGGAGAAGGTGTCATGAACAGTCTGCTCGGGAGAAGGGAGAAGGTGTAATGAACAGTCTGCTAGGGGGAAGGTGTAATGAACAGTCCTCTACGGAGAAGGTGTAATGAACAGTCCTCTATTGAGTAGGGAGAAGGTGT
The DNA here is from genome assembly GCF_045791955.1 of Oncorhynchus clarkii lewisi. Taxonomy (NCBI): domain Eukaryota; kingdom Metazoa; phylum Chordata; class Actinopteri; order Salmoniformes; family Salmonidae; genus Oncorhynchus; species Oncorhynchus clarkii. Next base: position 39,419,557 of record NC_092169.1, on the reverse strand, counting down.
AACGAACAGAGAAGGGAGAAGAGAAGGGAGAAGATGTAATGACACCTTCTCCCTAGAGGACTCTATTGAGTAGGGAGAAGGTGTAACGAACAGTCTGCTAGGGAGAAGGGAGAAGGTGTCATGAACAGTCTGCTCGGGAGAAGGGAGAAGATGTAATGAACAGTCCTCTAGGGGGAAGGGAGAAGGTGTAATGAACAGTACTCTATTGAGTAGGGAGAAGGTGTAACGAACAGTCTGCTAGGGAGAAAGTGTCATGAGCAGTCCTCTATTGAGTAGGGAGAAGGTGTAATGAACAATCCTCTAGGGAGAAGGTGTCATGAACAGTCCTCTAGGGAGAAGGTGTCATGACAGTCCTCTAGGGAGAAGGTGTAATGAACAGTCCTCTAGGGAGAAGGTGTCATGAACAGTCCACTAGAGAGAAGGTGTAATGAACAGTCATCTAGGGAGAAGGTGTCATGAACAGTCCTCTAGGGAGAGGGTGCAACGAACAGTCTGCTAGGGAGAAGGTGTTATAAACAGTCCTCTAGGGAGAAGGTGTCATGAACAGTCCTCTAGGGAGAAGGTGTAATGAACAGTCCTCTAGGGAGAAGGTGTAATGAACATTCCTCTAGGGAGAAGGTGTCATGAACATTCCTCTAGGGAGATGGTGTCACAAACATTCCTCTAGGGAGATGGTGTCACGAACATTCCGCTAGGGAGAAGGTGTAATGAACATTCCGCTAGGGAGATGGTGTAATGAACATTCCTCTAGGGAGAAGGTGTCATGAACATTTCTCTAGGGAGTAGGTGTCACGAACATTCCTCTAGGGAGAAGGTGTAATGAACATTCCTCCGGTCTGAATGTGTAATGAACAGTTCTTTAGGGAGAAGGTGTCATGAACATTCCTCTAGGGAGAAGGTGTCATGAACATTCCTTTAGGGAGAAGGTGTCACGAACATTCCTCTAGGGAGATGGTGTCACGAACATTCCTCTAGGGCGAAGGTGTCATGAACATTCCTTTAGGGAGACGGTGTCACGAACATTCCTCTAGGGAGATGGTGTCATGAACATTCCTCTAGGGAGTAGGTGTCACGAACATTCCTCTAGGGAGAAGGTGTCATGAACATTCCTCTAGGGCAGGGGTGTCAAAGTCAAATGGACGGAGGGCCAAATAAAAAAATCAGCTACAAGACGAGGGCCGGACTGTTCGAATGTTCATTGAAAAATTTTTAAATGACGCATATAGTCTAGTGAACCTAATTGAACCTACTGAAAACCTAACAAATATATTACAATATGATCAGATAAATAAAGCAATATTTTCTTATGGCTCTGTCAGTAATCTTTAATTTTCAACAGACACAAAAGACAAATTTCCTTTATATAAATATCCCCATAACATGAACATTAAATGAAAGAAACCGGTATTCAAGGCACCATCAGTAGACTATATTTTCTATTTTAGCAAAAGTGGGCTAAATTTACTTCAAAGAAAAAACAATAATAGCAATTTTCTATCATCCACTCAACTGAAATATTTTTAAAATATAATTGGATTGAAATACAAAAAAATAAAGTGCAAAAATCTATTAATCAAAAACAACACTTTGTTTAAGGAGAAGTAACATGCAGTGAAAACAAATATTAAATTTTAACTTTTAAACTTGAACTGAGTAAAAACTCTAAATATGTGATTGCACAGTAATGTTCACTTGTTTGAGGTTGAGGGTGATACTTGGTGGTGTCCCATCTTTTCCACAAGTTCATCAATGTTCGGGGTAAGGCTCTGAGCTGAAGAAATCCTCAGAATTGAGTGGAGGTGTTCAGCAGTAAGTCGACTTCTGTGTGATGTTTTGTTCAGGTTCATCAAAGAAAACAGTTGTTCACACAGGTATGTGCTGCCAAACATAGACAACGTTTGAGCAGCCTGGATGCGCAGCTGGGGCATTGTGCCGGGGAGGAAACGGGCGAACTCCGCAGCACCCACTGCCGCATATTTTGCCCTCAGTGCATCATTGCATTGGAGGTCAATCAACTCCATTTGGAGGTTTGGTGGTGAGCTTTCCACGTCAACAGCAAATGGGTTACCGAGCAGTTCCAACCTGCTTTTTTGTGCTTCAAAGTCAGCAAATCGGCGTCGAAAGTCAGCGGCAAGCATACCTATTTTATCAGCCAACTGTGTGCTCGGGAACGCACTGGTAGAGAGCTTCTCTTTCATGGTCTGGCAGCTGGGAAAGTGGCTCAAATTTTCTTTCCGCATCTGCGTCTCCCACAGAGTCAGTTTGGTTTTAAATGCCTTCACTGTACTGTACATATCAGAGATGACACGATCCCGACCCTGCAGCTGCAAGTTTATTGCATTCAGATGACTCGTAATGTCACACAGAAAAGCCATTTCACACAGAAACATTTCGTCTCGGAGTTGTGTTGTGTCTTTCCCTTTGCTGTCCAAGAACAGACAAATCTCCTCACGAAGCTCGAAACATCTTTGAAGCACCTTTCCCTGGCTTAGCCATCGCACCTCTGTGTGATAAGGCAAATCACCATGCTCCGTTTCTAACTCCGTCAGAAATGCCTTGAACTGGCGGTGATTCAAACCTTTGGCTCTGATAAAGTTAACTGTGCGCGTGATGATGCTCATTACATGCTCCATTTTCAAGGCTTTACCGCACAACGCTTCCTGGTGTATGATACAATGATAAGCTGTCAGCTCACCTGTCGCGTTTTCCTCTTGCATCTTTTCCCGTATCTTCGCCACCAGTCCGCTCCTGTGTCCACACATCGCAGGTGCTCCGTCGGTTGTCAAACCCACGAGTTTTTCCCAAGGCAGCTCCATCTCATTTACACATCTTGACACCTCTTCATACAAATCATGCCCCGTAGTTGTGCCATGCATAGGACGTAAAGCCAAAAACTCCTCTGTCACGCTTAGGTTGGAGTCCACTCCGCGGATGAAAATTGACAACTGGGCAATGTCAGAAATGTCGGTGCTCTCATCCACAGCCAAGGAATATGCAATAAAATCTTTTCCCTTTTTCACAAGCTGCTCTTTTAGATTGATGGACAACTGGTCTACTCTCTCGGCAATGGTGTTTCTGCTCAGACTCACATTTAAAAAGAGTTGCCTTTTTTCTGGGCAAACTTCGTCACAAACTTTAATCATGCAGTTTTTGATGAAATCCCCCTCCGTAAATGGCCGGGCTGATTTAGCGATCTCTTCTGCCAAAATAAAACTGGCCTTGACAGCAGCCTGGCCTTGTGATTTGGCTTTTTTGAACAGAGCCTGTCGAGATTTGAGGCCTCGTTTTAATTCCTCTGCCTTTTGTAGCCTTTGTTCCATGTCCATATTCTTGTTTTTGTCCGCGTGTTTCGTTTCATAATGTCGTCTCAGATTATACTCTTTCAGTACCGCCACACTTTCTCCACACAGAAGACACACAGGTTTTCCAGCTACCTTCGTGAACATATACTCCGACTCCCACCTTGTTTGAAACCCCCGGTTCTCAGTATCCACCTTCCGTTTTGCCATTTTTGATGGGTATCTGAAAGTTAATTTTACTGTGATGCTGACGACTGCTGTGCCAATAAATATTGAAATGAAGCAGCCTACTGCTCGGTGCGTCACCTTTGCATTGTGGGAAATGTAGTATTGGTGCGTGTAAAAGATCTGCGGGCTGCCGGCTTGCTGCGGGCCGGTTCTAATAATAAATCAAGATCATCCCAGGGGCCGTAAAAAACCTTCTTGCGGGCCGGATGTGGCCCGCGGGCCTTGACTCTGACATATGTGCTCTAGGGAGATGGTGTAATGAACAGTCCTCCGGTCTGAATGTGTAATGAACAGTTCTTTAGGGAGAAGGTGTCATGAACATTCCTCTAGGGAGAAGGTGTCATGAACATTCCTCTAGGGAGAACGTGTAATGAACATTCCTCTAGGGAGAAGGTGTAATGAACATTCCTCTAGGGAGAAGGTGTAATGAACAGTCCTCCGGTCTGAATGTGTAATGAACAGTTCTTTAGGGAGAAGGGAGAAGGTGTTATGAACATTCCTCTAGGGAGAACGTGTAATGAACATTCCTCTAGGGAGAAGGTGTAATGAACATTCCTCTAGGGAGAAGGTGTAATGAACAGTCCTCCGGTCTGAATGTGTAATGAACAGTTCTTTAGGGAGAAGGGAGAAGGTGTTATGAACAGACCTCTCAGGAGAAGGTTGAAGTTGTAGTGGACAGTCCTTTCGGGAGAAGCTGTAAAATGTGTGTCTCCCTATAGCCGTACACTCCAGCCCTGATCACCCACCACAGGACTCACAGCTGGTGATTTTTGCTCACATTGTTGTAATACTTGGAGGAGGATGGGAGGATATGAACGGACATATGAAGAAAGGATAAAGGGATGAGTGAGAAAGGAAGAGTAAGAGAGGAGGTAGAATTAAGGGAGAGAAGGAAGGAAGCAGGGAAAGGAGAAGAGGTGAGGTGGAATTAAACAGCAGGAGGGTGAGGATGGAGGGAGAGTGGAGCAGAGAGGCTAGGAGGAGAGAGGGAAAGGAGGAGTGGAGAGGGGGAAGAGAGAGAGCGAGAGTGGCTGAGCATTTCCACCTGGTTGATAATCCAGTCAGATTACCGGTGCCTGAAAGCACCGACCGCCGTCCCCGGCAACTCATCCGAGCATCTCCGCGGGAACACTCTGGCTCATAAGTAGTGTGTGTTTGTGTGTGTGTATGTATGTATGTGTGTCAGTGATGAGTCAGCAGATCATCCGAGCCACAGATAGAGAAAGCGACAGGCCCGAGCCCCCCTCACCGTTCTCCCTAGATGAGAAGCCTTCATCTGGGGCATGGCAGGCGAGCCAACCCCTTCTCTGGAGCTGGAGATGGTGGTGGTAGCGCTAGCGGTTTGGTGGTGGAGGTAACGTAGTTTAGCCCACACTTAGAGACAGTGTACAGCAGGTTGGTGGTGGAGATCATGTGGTTTAGCCCACGCTTAGAGACAGTGTACAGCAGGTTGGTGGTGGAGATCATGTGGTTTAGCCCACGCTTAGAGACAGTGTACAGCAGGTTGGTGGTGGAGATAACATAGTTTATCCCATGTTTAGAGACAGTGTACAGCAGGTTGGTGGTGGAGATCATGTGGTTTAGCCCACGCTTAGAGACAGTGTACAGCAGGTTGGTGGTGGAGATCATGTGGTTTAGCCCACGCTTAGAGACAGTGTACAGCAGGTTGGTGGTGGAGATAACATAGTTTAGCCCACGTTTAGAGACAGTGTACAGCAGGTTGGTGGTGGAGATCATGTGGTTTAGCCCACGCTTAGAGACAGTGTACAGCAGGTTGGTGGTGGAGATCATGTGGTTTAGCCCACGCTTAGAGACAGTGTACAGCAGGTTGGTGGTGGAGATCATGTGGTTTAGCCCACGCTTAGAGACAGTGTACAGCAGGTTGGTGGTGGAGATCATGTGGTTTAGCCCACGCTTAGAGACAGTGTACAGCAGGTTGGTGGTGGAGATCATGTGGTTTAGCCCACGCTTAGAGACAGTGTACAGTAGGTTGGTGGTGGAGATAACATAGTTTAGCCCACGCTTAGAGACAGTGTACAGCAGGTTGGTGGTGGAGATCATGTGGTTTAGCCCACGCTTAGAGACAGTGTACAGCAGGTTGGTGGTGGAGATCATGTGGTTTAGCCCACGCTTAGAGACAGTGTACAGCAGGTTGGTGGTGGAGATCATGTGGTTTAGCCCACGCTTAGAGACAGTGTACAGCAGGTTGGTGGTGGAGATCATGTGGTTTAGCCCACGCTTAGAGACAGTGTACAGCAGGTTGGTGGTGGAGATCATGTGGTTTAGCCCACGCTTAGAGACAGTGTACAGCAGGTTGGTGGTGGAGATAACATAGTTTAGCCCACGCTTAGAGACAGTGTACAGCGCTCTTCAAATAGCTACTACACGCCAATCAGCCAGCCAGCCAGCCACTCATCCAGTCAGCCAGCCAGCCAGTCATTCACACACACACGCTCACTTGCACGTGCACAGAAGTACTGCCGGCACACTGTTGTATGGGTTGACTAATTATTTATACTCTGCATCTATTATGTGGGGTGTTTGTCAGTGGCACTGCTGAATATTATGTGTTAACGTAATGGAACCAATCAATTATTTTATATTTTTTCCTGGGATGTGAACTTATGGACTGAGTGATGACACTTATTGTGGACAGCTACCTCTTGCCTCGAGGTCAAGGCATCCGCTGTTCACAAGAGCCAGAGCGATGACATCATTTGTCAGGGACAGACATGATGTCATCCAGGATGAGAATCCTTCTCGGGCGGCTGCTCTGGCACGTGAAACACACACTAGCGTCCAGAGATGCAGCCACGACAACCCTCAATACTTGCAAATAGCCACCTGATATGGCCCTGAAATGGCCTTGTCCAGCTGAAATGTGTATGCTTCTTATTTGGTTAATGTCAGCGCTCGGTGCTGCATCTCAGCTCTGCTCATTCATATTGTAATGCTGTCCATTGAGCAGTGTTTGTCTGTTAAAGTGTCAGGGTCTTAGATGGATGGAGAGGTCCTTGGTTCACAGAGAGGTTAAGGAATACAGGGGAACAGTGACACTAGAAGGGCATGAAGAATCTGCCTGAAGTTGAGGGAGCATGATCCTTTCATTCTATTCTATTCTGTCTCTCCTTTCTTTTCCTTCTGTTGTCCATGATAACCTCTTTATCAAATGTACTGTCTCTCTCTAGCTCTTTTTGCTGTCTGGACTGTATACTGTTCTGGACTGTAAACTGGACTGTAAACTGTTCTGGACTGTAAACTGGACTGTAAACTGTTCTGTAAACTGTTCTGGACTGTAAACTGTTCTGGACTGTAAACTGGACTGTAAACTGTTCTGTAAACTGTTCTGGACTGTAAACTGTTCTGGACTGTAAACTGTTCTGGACTGTAAACAGGACTGTAAACTGTTCTGTAAACTGTTCTGGACTGTAAACTGTTCTGGACTGTAAACTGTTCTGTACTGTAAACTGGACTGTAAACTGTTCTGTAAACTGTTCTGGACTGTAAACTGTTCTGGACTGTAAACTGGACTGTAAACTGTTCCGTAAACTGTTCTGGACTGTAAACTGTTCTGGACTGTAAACTGGACTGTAAATTGTTCTGTAAACTGTTCTGGACTGTAAACTGTTCTGGACTGTAAACAGGACTGTAAACTGTTCTGTAAACTGCTCTGGACTGTAAACTGTTCTGGACTGTAAACTGTTCTGTACTGTAAACTGGACTGTAAACTGTTCTGTAAACTGTTCTGGACTGTAAATTGTTCTGGACTGTAAACTGGACTGTAAACTGTTCCGTAAACTGTTCTGGACTGTAAACTGTTCTGTAAACTGTTCTGGACTGTAAACTGTTCTGGACTGTAAACTGGACTGTAAACTGTTCTGGACTGTAAACCGTTCTACATTTTACTGCAATGAATGCTACCTAAATGAATAAAGGTTGAGTATAAACTGTTGTTTAGCTGGTCCGTCCCCTGCCAGTGTGTGTGTAGACGTGTGTGCGCGCACGTGTGTGTGTGTTTAAGTGAGTGTGTATTTTGTGTGTGCATGCAAGGAAGTGTCTGTGTGGATCAGTGTGGAAGGTTATACAGTAACACATGAAAGCGTTAAATCTATTCAGGATCCTCTGTTGAATATGCATGCAGATCTGTGAGTGTGTTCCTGTCTCCTGAAAGCTCCCAGCCCAGTGCAGAGAGAGAGAAAGAGGGTGAGGAAACAAGAAAAAAGAGAGACAGAGAGAAAAAAAAAACTAAGATCCATCATCAGTCATTCATGGATAATCAGTCTCGTGGGACACACACACACACACACACACACACACACACACACACACACACACACACACACACACACACACACACACACACACACACACACACACGCACACCCTACCGCCTGGGCCCTAATCCTTTGGGGACTCGCTGTGTGTATGTCTGTCTAAATTTGGATGTTCGCTGATTAAAACCAAATTCAATTTTTTGGCTTCATTCTCTCTATCTTTGATTGCAAGTTTAGTATTTGTCCTCCTTTTTGTTTTTCCATTCTTGTCACTTTGTTCATCATCTGCTGTCCTTTTCAGTCTTTTTTCCTAAGAATATGTATGTTTTTTTATGTTGTAAGCATGCATGCATTACGTGTGTGCTTACTTATGCATGCTCGAGGCGATTGTGTGCATATCGGTTGTTGTTTTTCTGTGCAGATGTGTGCACGTCTATGTGTGTGTCTGAGTTACACTCCAGTCGTCTTACCTTTTGACTCTTTGGATTCTCATTGGATTCAATGAGCCCCCTCTTTCTCTCTCTCTCTCTCTCTCTCTCTCTCTCTCTCTCTCTCTCTCTCTCTCTTTCTTCCCCTCTCTCTCTCTCTCTCTCTCTCATTCTCTCTCTCTCTCTCTCTCTCTCTCTCTCTCTCTCTCTTTCTTCCCCTCTCTCTCTCTCTCTCTTTCTTCCCCTCTCTCTCTCTCTCTCTCTCTCTCTCTCTCTCTCTCTCTCTCTCTCTCTCAATTCAATTCAATTCAATTCAATTCAAGGGCTTTATTGGCATGGAAAACGTGTTAACATTGCCAAAGCAAGTGAGGTAGATAATATATAAAGTGAATATATAAAGTGAAATAAACAATAAAAATTAACAGTAAACATTACACATAAAATAAATAAGCACAAATGTGGGTTGTATTTACAATGGTGTGTGTTCTTCACTGGTTGCCCTTTTCTCGTGGCAACAGGTCACAAATCTTGCTGCTGTGATGGCACACTGTGGAATTTCACCCAGTAGATATGGGAGTTTATCAAAATTGGATTTGTTTTCAAATTCTTTGTGGATCTGTGTAATCTGATGGAAATATGTCTCTCTAATATTGTCATACATTGGGCAGGAAGTTAGGAAGTGCAGCTCAGTTTCCACCTCATTTTGTGGGCAGTGAGCACATAGCCTGTCTTCTCTTGAGAGCCATGTCTGCCTACAGCGGCCTTTCTCAATAGCAAGGCTATGCTCACTGAGTCTGTACATAGTCAAAGCTTTCCTTAATTTTTGGTCAGTCACAGTGGTCAGGTATTCTGCCGTTGTGTACTCTCTGTGTAGGGCCAAATAGCATTCTAGTTTGCTCTGTTTTTTTTGTTAATTCTTTCCAATGTGTCAAGTAATTATCTTTTTGTTTTCTCATGATTTGGTTGGGTCTAATTGTGCTGCTGTCCTGGGGCTCTGTAGGGTGTGTTTGTGTTTGTGAACAGAGCCCCAGGACCAGCTTGCTTAGGGGACTCTTCTCCAGGTTCATCTCTCTGTAGGTGATGGCTTTGTAATGGAAGGTTTGGGAATCGCTTCCTTTTAGGTGGTTATAGAATTTAACGTCTCTTTTCTGGATTTTGATAATTAGTGGGTATCGGCCTAATTCTGCTCTGCATGCATTATTTGGTGTTCTACGTTGTACATGGATGATATTTTTGCAGAATTCTGCGTGCAGTCTCAATTTGGTGTTTGTCCCATTTTGTGAAGTCTTGGTTGGTGAGCGGACCCCAGACCTCACAACCATAAAGGGCAATGGGCTCTATGACTGATTCAAGTATTTTTAGCCAAATCCTAATTGGTATGTTGAAATGTATGTTCCTTTTGATGGCTTAGAATTCCCTTCTTGCCCTGTCTCTAAGATCGTTCACAGCTTTGTGGAAGTTACCTGTGGCGCTGATGTTTAGGCCAAGGTATGTATAATGTTTTGTGTGCTCTAGGGTAACAGTGTCTAGAAGGAATTTGTATTTGTGGTCCTGGTGACTGGACCTTTTTTGGAACACCATTATTTTGGTCTTACTGAGATTTACTGTCAGGGCCCAGGTCTGACAGAATCTGTGCATAAGATCTAGGTGCTGCTGTAGGCCCTCCTTGGTTGGTGACAGAAGCACCAGATCATCAGCAAACAGTAGACATTTGACTTCGGATTCTAGTAGGGTGAGGCCGGGTGCTGCAGACTTTTCTAGTGCCCGCGCCAATTCGTTGATATATATGTTAAAGAGGGTGGGGCTTAAGCTGCATCCCTGTCTCACCCCATGACCCTGTGTGAAGAAATTTGTGTGTTTTTTGCCAATTTTAACCGCACACTTGTTGTTTGTGTACATGGATTTTATAATGTCGTATGTTTTACCCCCAACACCACTTTCCATCAGTTTGTATAGCAGACCCTCATGCCAAATTGAGTCGAAGGCTTTTTTGAAATCAACAAAGCATGAGAAGACTTTGCCTTTGCCTTTGGTTTGTTTGGTTGTCAATTAGGGTGTGCAGGGTGAATACATGGTCTGTTGTACGGTAATTTGGTCAAAAGCCAATTTGACATTTGCTCAGTACATTGTTTTCATTGAGGAAATGTACGAGTCTGCTGTTAAAGATAATGCAGAGGATTTTCCCAAGGTTACTGTTGACGCATATTCCACGGTAGTTATTGGAGTCAAATTTGTCTCCACTTTTGTGGATTGGTGTGATCAGTCCTTGGTTCCAAATATTGGGGAAGATACCAGAGCTAAGGATGATGTTAAAGAGTTTTAGTATAGCCAATTGGAATTTATTGTCTGTATATTTGATCATTCCATTGAGGATACCATCAACACCACAGGCCTTTTTGGGTTGGAGGGTTTTTATTTTGTCCTGTAACTCATTCAATGTAATTGGAGAATCCAGTGGGTTCTGGTAGTCTTTAATCTCTCTCTCTCTTTTTCTTCCCCTCTCTCTCTCTCTCTCTCTCTCTTTCTTCCCCTCTCTCTCTCTCTCTCTCTCTCTCTCTCTCTCTCTCTCTCTCTCTCTCTCTCTCTCTCTCTCTCTCTCTCTCCAATTCAATTTGCCTTATTGGCATGATGTAACAATGTTCATATTGCCAAAGCTTACTTTGGATATTTACGATATGAAAATAATAATAATCAAAATTGTCAACGGGACAAAAGTAACAACAATAACCAAGGGTCAAAATAACCATACATTGAACAATAACAATAAGCATTTAGTAGATGACATAGTAGAGGCAGGTTGATTGGTCTGTCAGACACTGTCCCTCATCTTATGGCAGGCAGCAATGTAGTGCGCTGCCAACCCACAGCTCTCTGCGTCCTCCCCCAACAGGACGGGTAGCCTATTCTCATCAGAGAGGTCTTTGAAACCTTGAATAAGAGTTTCAAATTTGGGGAAATGACACTCTCTAATTGTTTTATATTTTTTTACATTTTGTCAGGAAATGCAGCTCCGTCTCAGGTTCTGCTGTTGTGCAGTGGTTGCACAGCCTTTCCTCTACACGGAGCCAGGTTTTCCTGTGTCTACCCTTCTCAATGGCAAGGCTGTGTTACCTGAGCCTGTACTTTGTCAAGGTTTTTCTAAGGTTTTGATCAGTAACCAAGGTTAAATAGTTAGCCACGGCATACTGTCAATTTAGGGCCAGATAGCACTGCATTTTGCTTTGTGCTTGTGTTTCCCAATAAGAAATGTAGTTTTGTTTTGATTGTGTTGTAATTTGTTTAATTCTGAATGATTGGATGTTCTGGTCCTGAGGCTTCAGTGTGTTAGTAGAACAGGTTTGTGAACTCAGCCCCAGGACCAGCTGGATTAGGGGACTCTTTTCTTTGCTCAGCTCTTGGCATTGCAGGGCTTGGTAATGATATGAGAGGGGGTCACTGTATTTTAGATGTTTTCAAAACTGAATTGCTCTTTTTTTAGTTTTTATTATTAGTGGATATTGGCCTAATTCTGCCCTGCATGCATTGTTTGTAGTTTTCCTCTGGACATGTAGGAGAATCTTACAGTATGCCAAATAGAATCAAATGCTTTTTGGAAGTTGATAAAGCAAGCATATATTTTGGTTTTATTTTGGTGAACATATTGCGCAACTCTTTTTCTGCTTTCAGTTTTAACCAAATGGGATATTTACCCATTTTGAGGGGATCAATTCGATTTTGTAGTTCGGATTTGTACGAAATGATCAATCCTCCAGAGTCACTGCCTCTATTGAAAGAGCTGTGTTTCTGTGACGGCACAATTACCTCTCTATAGCCTGTGGGACAGTGAGTGACAATGTCTGCCTTACACCATGTCTCCTGCAGAATGATTACGTCAACATCTTTAAGATTTTTGTAGAACTCCTGTGCTAAACTCTTCAGTCCAAAGGTTGATGAGTTTAGGCCCTGAACGTTCCACATGCTAACTGATAGTGATCTCATGTTGCAAAAAGAAAGAATAGCAGTCAGAAATACAGTAACTACCAACTATCTCTCTCTCTCTGTCTCTCTGTCTATCTCCCTCTCTCTTCAATAATGCATTTATTATCAGGAAGTTCCCATGTAAATATTTCCAGAGCAGGAATATATAATGGACTAGATTGAATAGGTTACGTATAGATGAGATGAGGGTAGGTTAGGTAAGGTTCTCTCTCTCGTCTCCCTATTGCTCCCACTCTCTCTTTTTACTCAATCTTTCACTCATATGCTCTCCATCTCCTATTTGCTCTTGTTCTCATGCTATTCGTCCCCCCCCCCCCCCCCCCCCCCCCACACACACGCTGATGCTTGGTGTAGATATAGTGCAAACACACTGACACCTGTGCAGAGAGCCGTTAACAGTCTATTTAGGTAAAGCAAAGTGCTGCATGTATAAACCACAACACACACACACACGCACACACACGCACACACACGCACACACACACACACACACACACACACACACACACACACACACACACACACACACACACACACACACACACACACACACACACACTGATGCTTGGCGTGTAGATTTAGTGCTCCTAGAGTGCGTAGGTGGGTACAGGGTTTGTTCTAACTTTAGTCATGCTCTCTCTCTCTCTCTCTCTCTCTCTCTCTCTCTCTCTCTCTCTCTCTCTCACTCTCCCCTCTGTCTGTCTGTCTGTCTGTCTGTCTGTCTGTCTGTCTGTCTGTCTGTCTCTCTCTCTCTCTCTCTCTCTCTCTCTCTCTCTCTCTCTCTCTCTCTCTCTCTCTCTCTCTCTCTCTCTCTCTCTCTCACTCTCTCCTCTCTCTCACTCTGTGTGTCTCTCCCTCTCCTCTCTCTCACTCTCTCTCTCTCTCTCTCTCTCTCTCTCTCTCTCTCTCTCTCTCTCTCTCTCTCTCTCTCAATTCAATTCAATTCAAGGGCTTTATTGGCATGGAAAACGTGTTAACATTGCCAAAGCAAGTGAGGTAGATAATATATAAAGTGAATATATAAAGTTAAATAAACAATAAAAATGAACAGTAAACATTACACATACAGAACTTTCAAAACAATAAAGACATTACAAATGTCATATTATATATATACATTGTTGTAACGATGTATAAATAGTTACAGTACAAAAGGGAAAATAAATAAGCATAAATATGGGTTGTATTTACAATGGCGTTTGTTCTTCACTGGTTGCCCTTTTCTTGTGGCAACAGGTCACAAATCTTGCTGCTGTGATGGCACACTGTGGTATTTCACCCAGTAGATATGGGAGTTTATCAAAATCGGGTTTGTTTTCAAATTCTTTGTGGATCTGTGTAATCTGAGGGAAATATGTGTCTCTAATAACTCTGCGTGCAGAGTCTCAATTTGGTGTTTGTCCCATTTTGTGAAGTCTTGGTTGGTGATCGGACCCCAGACCTCACAACCATAAAGGGCAATAGGTTCTATGACTGATTCAAGTATTTTTAGCCAGATCCTAATTGATATGTCTAATTTTATTTTCCTTTTGATGGCAGAGAAGGCCCTTCTTGCCTTGTCTCTCAGATTGTTCACAGCTTTGTGGAAGTTACCTGTGGCGCTGATGTTTAAACCGAGGTATGTATTGTTTTTTGTGTGCTCTAGGGCAACGGTGTCTACATGGAATTAGTATTTGTGGTCCTGGTGACTGGACCTTTTTTGGAAAATCATTATTTTGGTCTGGCAGAATCTGTGCAGAAGATCTAAGTGCTGCTGTAGGCCCTCCTTGGTTGGTGACTGAAGCACCAGATCATCAGCATACAGTAGACATTTGACTTCAGATTCTAGTGGGGTGAGGCCGGGTGCTGCAGACTTTTCTAGTGCCATCGCCAATACGTTGATATATATGTTGAAGAGGATGGGTCTTAAGCTGCATTCCTGTCTCACCCCAAGGGCCTGTGGGAAGAAATATGTTTGTTTTTTGCCTATTTTAACTCCACACTTGTTGTTTGTGTACATGGATTTTATAATGTTGTATGTTTTCCCCCAACACCACTTTCCATCAACTTGTATAGCAGATCCTCATGCCAAATTGAGTTGAAGGCTTTTTTGAAATCAACAAAGCATGAGAAGACATTGCCTTTGTTTTGGTTTGTTTGTTTGTCAATTAGGGTGTGCAGGTTAATACGTGGTCTGTCGTTCAATAATTTGGTCAAAAGCCAATTTGACATTTGTTTTCACTGAGGAAATGTACGAGTCTGCTGTTAAAGATAATGCAGAGGATTTTCCCAAGGTTGCTGTTGATGTATATCCCATGGCAGTAATTGGGGTCATCAGTCCGAACTTCCAAATACTGCCCCCTAGCCTTAAGAAGTTAATATTACTCAGTTCCTTTGGCTTTGATGCCTCATCAAAGTAGACTGTGATCTGATAGGGGTGTCAGTGGGTTGACTGTGAATGCTCTGAGAGACTCTGGGTTGAGGTCAGTGATAAAGTAGTCTACAGTACTACTGTCAAGAGATGAGCTATAGGTGTACCTACCATAGGAGTCCCCTCGAATCCTACCATTGACTATGTGCATACCTGCGTGCGACAGAGCTACCGGAGTTGTGACCCATTTTGTTGGTTATGTTGTCATAGTTGTGCCTAGGGGGGCACATGGGGGAGGGAATTCTGTCACCTGCAGGCAGGTGTTTGTCTGAGAGTGTCAGGTTCTCATCCGGTTCTGGCATTTAGGTTGCCACAGACTAGTACATGTCCCTGGAAATTTTGTATTTTATCTTTATTTAACTAGGCAAGGTAGTTAAGAACACATTCTTATTTTCAATGACGGCCTAGGAACAGTGGGTTAACTGCCTGTTAACTGCCTGTTCAGGGCAGATTTGACAGATTTGTACCTTGTCAGCTCAGGGATATGAACTTGCAACCTTTCGGTTACTAGTCCAACACTCTAACCACTAGGCTACCCTGCCACCCCAAATGATTGATTTCCCCCTCCAGGATGAAGAAGCTGTCTTCATTAAAGTATGGGGATTATAGTGGGGGGACAGAGGTAGCACACAGGAGGACATTTTTCTCTGTTAAGATCATTTTCTTTTGAATTTCTAGCCAAATCTAAAATGTTCCTGTTCTGATTAATTTAATGGAGTGAGTTAGGTCTGCTCTACACAAAATTAGCATACCCCCTGAGTCCCTTCCCTGTTTCACACCTGGTAGTTTGGTGGATGGCCCTACCAGCTCTCTGTAACCTAGAGGGCAACCAGTGGGCCTGTCTCCTCTATACCAGGTTTCTTGTAGGATGACAATGTGTGTATTTCCGATTTCTTTGGTGAAGTCCAGGTTCCTGCTCTTTAGGCCAAAGGCAGATGACCTCAGGCCTTGTTTATTCCAGGGTGAGATAGTGAAGGCTTTGTGTTCCATAAAGTGTCCAATGTTGTTAAAGTGTGAGCAGAGTCTGCTGAGCATCTGGTACATGCCATTGGCTTAGGCTAGTGTAAGAGTGGGGGTTGGGCCTATTTGCCCGCTCACGGCCTGGGCGTATGTGTGACTTCCATGTTGAGGCCCTCTTTGAGGGAATGGGATGCATGGGGTGGGCAGGAGGGGCATAGGTCTGATCTGAGGGGGCCTAAATGGGGTGTGGGCATGGTTGACTTGGAGGGGTGTTGATTGGTTGGGGTGGGGGTGTGTACGTGGCTGGGGTGTTGTGGTCTGGATGTTGGCTGGGGTTCTCTATGTGTAGGTACGGGGGGGTGGGGGTGGGGTGCCGCAGGTCTGGGATAGTGTCTCGCTGGTCTGGGCGGGGTGTCTATTGATCTGTTGCTCCTGTGTGAAGTTTTGGGGCTGTGTTTGAGATCCATGTCCTTTAGAGTCCAGGCGAAGTTGGGCACTGCTGCCTTGTAGAGGTGGACCTGGTCATAGAGACTGTTCAAGTCCAGGGTGGAGTGGTGAGCACTGCTGCCATGTATAGGTGGACCTGGTCGTAGAGACTGTTCAAGTCCAGGGTGGAGTGGTGAGCACTGCTGCCTTGTAGAGGTGGACCTGGTCATAGAGACTGTTCAAGTCCAGGGTGGAGTGGTGAGCACTGCTACCTTGTATAGGTGGACCTGGTCATAGAGACTGTTCAAGTCCAGGATGGAGTGGTGAGCACTGCTGCCATGTATAGGTGGACCTGGTCATAGAGACTGTTCAAGTCCAGGGTGGAGTGGTGAACACTGCTGCCTTGTATAGGTGGACCTGGTCATAGAGACTGTTCAAGTCCAGGGTGGAGTGGTGAGCACTGCTGCCTTGTAGAGGTGGACCTGGTCATAGAGACTGTTCAAGTCCAGGGTGGAGTGGTGAGCACTGCTACCTTGTAGAGGTGGACCTGGTCATAGAGACTGTTCAAGTCCAGGGTGGAGTGGTGAGCACTGCTGCCTTGTAGAGGTGGACCTGGTCATAGAGACTGTTCAAGTCCAGGGTGGAGTGGTGAGCACTGCTGCCTTGTATAGGTGGACCTGGTCATAGAGACTGTTCAAGTCCAGGGTGGAGTGGTGAGCACTGCTGCCTTGTATAGGTGGACCTGGTCATAGAGACTGTTCAAGTCCAGGGTGGAGTGGTGAGCACTGCTGCCTTGTAGAGGTGGACCTGGTCATAGAGACTGTTCAAGTCCAGGGTGGAGTGGTGAGCACTGCTGCCTTGTATAGGTGGACCTGGTCATAGAGACTTTTCAAGTCCAGGGTGGAGTGGTGAGCACTGCTACCTTGTATAGGTGGACCTGGTCATAGAGACTGTTCAAGTCCAGGGTGGAGTGGTGAGCACTGCTGCCTTGTATAGGTGGACCTGGTCATAGAGACTGTTCAAGTCCAGGGTGGAGTGGTGAGCACTGCTGCCTTGTATAGGTGGACCTGGTCATAGAGACTGTTCAAGTCCAGGGTGGAGTGGTGAGCACTGCTACCTTGTATAGGTGGACCTGGTCATAGAGACTGTTCAAGCCCTGGGTTGAGTGGTGAGCACTGCTGCCTTGTATAGGTGGACCTGGTCATAGAGACTGTTCAAGCCCTGGGTGGAGTGGTGAGCACTGCTGCCTTGTATAGGTGGACCTGGTCATAGAGACTGTTCAAGCCCTGGGTGGAGTGGTAAGCACTGCTGCCTTGTATAGGTGGACCTGGTCATAGAGACTGTTCAAGCCCTGGGTGGAGTGGTGAGCACTGCTGCCTTGTATAGGTGGACCTGGTCATAGAGACTGTTAAAGCCCTGGGTGGAGTGGTGAGAACTGCTGCCTTGTATAGGTGGACCTGGTCATAGAGACTGTTCAAGTCCAGGGTGGAGTGGTGAGCACTGCTACCTTGTATAGGTGGACCTGGTCATAGAGACTGTTCAAGCCCTGGGTTGAGTGGTGAGCACTGCTGCCTTGCATAGGTGGACCTGGTCATAGAGACTGTTCAAGCCCTGGGTGGAGTGGTGAGCACTGCTGCCTTGTATAGGTGGACCTGGTCATAGAGACTGTTCAAGCCCTGGGTGGAGTGGTGAGCACTGCTGCCTTGTAGAGGTGGACCTGGTCATAGAGACTGTTCAAGTCCAGGGTGGAGTGGTGAGCACTGCTGCCTTGTAGAGGTGGACCTGGTCATAGAGACTGTTCAAGTCCAGGGTGGAGTGGTGAGCACTGCTACCTTGTAGAGGTGGACCTGGTCATAGAGACTGTTCAAGTCCAGGGTGGAGTGGTGAGCACTGCTGCCTTGTAGAGGTGGACCTGGTCATAGAGACTGTTCAAGTCCAGGGTGGAGTGGTGAGCACTGCTGCCTTGTATAGGTGGACCTGGTCATAGAGACTGTTCAAGTCCAGGGTGGAGTGGTGAGCCAGGAAAACATTTGGTTTTGAGGCACGGTCACGGGAAATACAGTGCCTTGCAAAAGTATTCATCCCCCTTGAAGTTTTTCCTATTTTGTTGTATTGCAACCTGTAATTTAAATGGATTTTTATTTGGATTTCATGTGATGGACATACACAAAATAGTCCACATTGGTGAAGTGAAATAAATTGTTTTACTTGTTTAAAATAAAAATTTAAAAAAAAAAAAAACTGAAAAGTGGTGCGTGCGTATGTATTCCCCCCCTTTGCTATGAAGCCCCTAAATAAGATCTGGTGCAACCAATTACCTTCAGATGTCATATAGTTAGTTAGATAAAGTCCACCTGTGTTCAATCTAAGTGTCACATGATCTCAGTGTATATATACACCTGTTCTGAAAGGCCTCAGAGTCTGCAACACCACTAAGCAAGGGGCACCACCCAGCAAGTGGCACCATGAAGACCAAAGAGCTCTCTAAACAGATCAGAGACAGAGTTGTGGAGAAGTACAAATCAGGGTTGGGTTATCAAAAAATATCTGAAACTTTGTGTTCAAATTTTAAGACATTGCTTAAAGAAAAAAATAAGCAAACCTGTTTGGTGTTCGCCAAAAGGCATGTGGGAGACTCACCAAACATATGGAAGAAGGTACTCTGGTCAGATTTCTCTCTCTCTTTCTCTCTGTGTCTCTCTAACAGTGAAATTATTATGGGCCCTTCCCAACAACGCAGAGACAATTTTTAAATAAATAATAGAAAAAGAACAAGACGAGGAATAAATAGAAAAGGAGTAGCGGTAACTGGGCTACACATACGGGGTACCAGTCGATGTGCAGGGGTATGAGGTTATTGAGGTAGATATGTCCATATCAGTAAGCCAAGGAGAGAAGACTAGACATTCTCTTGCGCTATTGACTCCCATCAGTCTCCTGAAGTTGGCAGATCACCACAGCCTCTCCAGAAATATCATACACCCTTATGCTTTTCGTTAGTTTGGACTTGGATGGCCCATATCCCCACATCCTGTTACTATGGTGAACATGGAACGTTCACTCATCCCTTTACTTCCTGAAAGCCCATACATGGTTGTTCCTTCCACCGTGGGCTGGGTGAGGTCTAGCCAGAAGAACTCTGTGGTAATAATACTGTAACCATTTCATCCTCTCCTAATGGAGTAATCTGGGCCTGATTCTTCAACTTGAGAACTGACTAAACTGATGCCAGCTCCATCGACCAGGGGTTAGAAAAGGGTGGATCTAATATCTCAGGGCACATGGTATTCTGCAACCCACTGTTTCCCTTTTTTCTTTCAAAGCAGCATCTGACTCAGATCTGGGAAACAGCTGTTTGCCCTCTGTAAACACTCAAATGCTGAGAACCTGCAGAATCATCTTGTTTAGGGTGTACTAGGCGTAACGGGGGAGTGGGGACCTGAATGTTTGAGGGCCATTATAAGGTTCCCCCTTCTCTAACCCTTCAGAACAGAGAGAAAGAGAGGGAGAGAAAAATAAATAGAGGTTCCCCCTCTCTTCCCCTCAGAGGGAAATCTCTCATTTGTAGCTTTTCATCTCTTTTATTATTTTGTTTTTTTTCTCTCTTTCCAGCTCCCGAAATGTAATTCAGGACTGCTGGTAGTCCCAGGCGACATGCTCAGATTCGCTCTCGCTCTGCCTCACAAGCACTCTTATACACAAACGCACGCACTCACTCACTCACTCACTCACTCACTCACTCACTCACTCACACACACACACACACACACACACACACACACACACACACACACACACACACACACACACACACACACACACACACACACACACACACACACAGACAGACAGACAGACAGACAGACAGACAGACAGACAGACAGACAGACAGACAGACAGACAGACAGACAGACAGACAGACAGACAGACAGACAGACATAGAGACAGACAGACAGACAGACAGACAGACAGACGCTGACTGACTGACTGACTGACTGACTGACTGACTGACTGCTCCTGCTGTAAATTTCTTCACGTCAGAACACATCAGAAGGACCTGCCCAGGCCCCACCCCCTGACATATACTCAAACACACACACTGAGGGTGTTGTGCCAGGGCTGTGGGTGGTTGTAGCCTGTTGAAAGTGTGTCAGTGCCAACTGAACAGCAGTGTGCGGAACAGCTCAGTTAAGAAGAATCAGAAACTCTGACACACACAGGGAGACGCACAGAGGGAGACATACAGAGGGAAACACACACAGGGAGAAACACACATAGGGAGAAACACAGAGGGAAACACACAGAGGGAAACACACACAGGGAAACACACATGGAGACACAAACAGATAGAAACACACAGGGAGAAACACAGAGGGTAACACACACAGGGAAACACACAGGGAGAAACACACTGATAGAAACACACAGGGAGGAACACAGAGGGAAATACACACAGAGAAACACACAAGGAGAAACACACACAGATAGAAACACACAGGGAGAACCACACACAGATAGAAACACACAGGGAGAAACACACACAGATAGAAACACACAGGGAGAAACACAGAGGGAGATACACACAGGGAGAAACACAGAGGGAGATACACACAGGGAAACACACAGGGAGAAACACACACAGATAGAAACACACAGGGAGAAACACACACAGATAGAAACACACAGGGAGAAACACACACAGATAGAACACACAGGGAGAAACACACACAGATAGAAACACACAGGGAGAAACACACACAGATAGAAATACACAGGGAGAAACACAGAGGGAGAAACACACACAGATAGAAACACACAGGGAGAAACACATACAGATAGAAACACACAGGGAGAAACACAGAGGGAGATACACACAGGGAAACACACACAGTGAGACACAGACAGGGAGATACACACAGGGAGATACACAGAGGGAGACACACACAGTGAGACGCACAGAGGGAGACACACACGGAAACACACACAGGGAGACACACAGGGAAACACACACAGTGAGACACACACAGGGAGATACACACAGGGAGATACATACACAGGGAGACACACACAGGGAGACACACAGAAGGAGACACATACGGAAACACACACAGGGAGACACACAGGGAAACACACACAGGGAGATACACACAGGAAGACACACACAGGGAAACACACACAGGAAGAAACACACAGGGAAACAAATACAGGGAAACACACAGGGAGAAACACACACAGGGAAACACACAGGGAGAAATCCACACAGATAGAAACACACAGGGAGAAACACACACAGATAGAAACACACAGGGAGAAACACATACAGATAGAAACACACAGGGAGAAACACAGAGGGAGATACACACAGGGAAACACACACAGTGAGGCACAGACAGGGAGATACACACAGGGAGATACACAGAGGGAGACACACACAGGGAGACACACAGAGGGAGACACACACGGAAACACACACAGGGAGACACACAGGGAAACACACACAGTGAGACACACACAGGGAAACACACACAGGGAGAAACACACAGGGAAACACACACAAGGAGTCACACACAGGGAGAAACACACACAGGGAGAAACACACAGGGAAACACACATAAGGAGTCACACACAGGGAAACACACACAGGGAGACACACAGGGAAACACACACAGTGAGTCACACACAGGGAGAAACACACACAGGGAGAAACACACAGGGAAACACACATAAGGAGTCACACACAGGGAAACACACACAGGGAGACACACAGGGAAACACACACAGTGAGTCACACACAGGGAGAAACACACAGGGAAACACACACTTTGTAAATTTGAATGAATTATTCCACAGTATATTTGTGTCCAGTGCCTGTGTTCAGTGGTCAGTATGTCAGTGTGGATAGACGCACTGTTAATTGGCTAAAGTGACAATGGAACACGATACGATATTGATCACTGATTGGCTGCTGATCGATTGAGTCTACCAACCTCCTGTTTTCTTGGAGTGTGTATGTGGTTCAGTACATTCAAGCAAGAGTAGGCTTCTTGGTGGAAGGTGAGCTAAACTGAAGGAAATGCCTCTCTTTTCTCTCTCTCTCTCTGTGTTTGAAAGTCCCACACAGCTCCCCTCATTATTTACCAGTCTCTTGCATCCTTTAATTTGTCCCTTTCTTTTTTTCATCCTTTCACTTCCCTCCTCTCGTCTCCTCGCATAGTAGTGTGTGCGAGAGAGAGCGAGGCAGAGAGAGAGAGAGGGAGAGATAGACAGAGAGAGACGGAGGAGAGAGACTGCCTTCGACAGAGAGAGGGAGACAGAGAGAGAGAGAGAGAGAGAAAACCAATCCCACAGGTAACTTCCACAAAGCTGTGAACGATCTGAGAAACAAGGGAAGAAGGGCCTTCTCTGCCGTCAAAAGGAACATAAAATTCGACAAACCAATTAGGATCTGGCTAAAAATACTTGAATCAGTTATCGAACCCATTGCCCTTTATGGTTGTGAGGTCTGGGGTTCAATCACCAACCAAGAATTCACAAAATGGGACAAACACCAAGTTGAGACTGCATGCAGAATACTGCAAAAATACCCTCCGTGTACAACGTAGAACACCAAATAATGCATGCAGATCAGAATTAGGCCGATACCCACTAATGATCAAAATCCAGAAAAGAGACGTTAAATTCTACAACCACCTAAAAGGAAGAGATTCCCAAACCTTCTATAACAAAGCCATCACCTACAGAGAGATTAACCTGGAGAAGAGTCTCCAAAGCAAGCTGGTCCTGGGGATATGTTCAGAAACACAAACAGACCCCATTGGAAAGAATCAGCCATCCAACAGAGCAAATTGGAATGTTTTCTGGCCATAAAAACAGAGAGTACACAGTAGCAGAATACAGAACATTCTGAAAGTATTCAGACCCCTTCCCTTTTTCCACATTTTCTTACGTTACAGCCTCATTCTAAAATTGATTTAATTGTTTTTCCTCTCATCAATCTAATAACAAAGCAAAAACAGTTTTTTTTTTAAAAAATGTTTAATAAATTGAAATATTACATTTACATAAGTATTCAGACCCTGTACTGAGTACTTTGTTGCAGCACCTCTGGCAGCTATTACAGCCTTGAGTCTTCTTGGGTATGATGCTACAAGCTTGGCCCATCTGTATTTGGGGAGTTTCTCCCATTTTTCTCTGCAGATCCTCTCAAGTTCTGTCAGGTTGGATGGGGAGTGTTGCTGCACAGCTAAACTCAGCAAAAAAAGAAACGTCCCTTTTTCAGGACCCTGTCTTTCAAAGATAATTTTAAAAATCCAAATAACTTCACAGATCTTCATTGTAAAGGGTTTAAACACTGTTTCCCATGCTTGTTCAATGAACCATAAACAATTAATGAACATGCACCTGTGGAACGGTCGTTAAGACACTAACAGCTTACAATAATCTAACAATTTTTTCAGAATGGCACAAATTCCCCGATATCAGGGTACTCATGTCAACATGTTTGCTTTCAGAGCATATTTGATCCCAAATTATAAGGGGGAGAGGTAGGCAATTAAGGTCACAGTTATGAAAACGTAGGACACTAAAGAGGCCTTTCTACGGACTCTGAAAAACACCAAAAGAAAGATCCCCAGGGTCCCTGCTCATCTGCGTGAATGTGCCTTAGGCATTCTGCAAGGAGGCATGAGGACTGCAGATGTGGCCAGGGCAATAAATTGCAATGTCCGTACTGTGACACCCCTAAGACAGCGCTAAAGGGAGACCGGATGGACAGCTGATCGTCCTCGCAGTGGCAGACCATGTGTAACAACACCTGCACAGGATCGGTACATCTGAACATCACACCTACATTTTTGAGATGACTAATACTACTGTACACACACACACAAACATACACACACCTTACGGTCCCCACTACAATTTTGTCCTTGAAACATTTAATTGAAATACTGTAGAGTTCCATTCATTCCTATGGAGGACTGCTCCTACTGGGGAGTGCCAATATTGCTGACCGGTGGCTTCAAAGCCTCTCAATGGCTAAAACAAAGCATCAGCAATCCAGGGTGTATATACATCATTGGATTACACCTGTACGTCACCCTCGTCCACATCGCCCTAGCAAAATCCATGAAGCACCAGTGACTCAGTCTATAAAAAAGTGGTCAGATGAATCAGATGCTATACTACAGGACTGTTTTGCTAGCACAGACTGGAATATGTTCCGGGATTCTTCCAATGGCATTGAGGAGTACACCACATCACTCACTGGCTTCATCAGTAAGTGCATCGATGACGTCATCTCCACAGTGACTGTACATACATACCCCAACCAGAAGCCATGAATTACAGGCAACATTCACACTGAGCTAAAGGGTAGAGCTGCTGCTATCAAGGAGTGGGACTAACCTGGAAGCTTATAAGAAATTCCGCTATGCCCTCCGACGAACCACCAAACAGAAAAAGCATCAATACAGGACTAAGATCAAAACATACTACACCGGCTCCAATGCACGTCTGATGTGGCAGGGTTTGCAAACTATAACAGACTACAAAGGGAAGCACAGCCGAGAGCTGCCCAGTGATACGAGCCTACCAGACGAGCTAAATTACTTCTTTGCTCGCTTCGAGGCAAGTAACACTGAAACATGCATGAGAGCATCAGCTGTTCTGGGTGACTGTGTGATCACGCTCTCCGCAACCAATGTGAGTAAGACCTTTAAACATTTCAACATTTACAAGGCTGCAGGGCCAGACGGATTACCAGGATGTGTACTCCAAGAATGCACTGACCAACTGGCAAGTGTCTTCACTGACATTTTCAACCTCTCCATGTTTCAAGCAGACCACCATAGTCCCTGTGCCCAAGAACACTAAGGTATTCTGCCTAAATGACTACCAACCCGTAGCACTCACATCTGTTGCCATTAAATGTTTTGAAAGGCCTATCATGGCTCACATCAACAGCATTATCCCAGACACCCTAGACCCACTCCAATTTGCATACCACCCAAACAGATCCACAGATGATGCAATCTCTATGCACTCCACACTGCCTTTTCACACCTGGACAAAAGGAACACCTATTTAAGAATGCTATTCATTGACTACAGCTCAGCGTTCAACACCATTCTGCCAATCTGATACTCAACACGAGGACCCCTCATAGGGTTCAGCCCCTCCCTTACACCCTGTTCAGTCATGACTGCACGCCCAGGTACGACAACACTATCATTAAGTTTGCCGATGACACAACAGTGGTAGGCCTGATCACCGACAACGATGAAACATACTTTTTATTTTTTTATTTCACCTTTATTTAACCAGGTAGGCTAGTTGAGAACAAGTTCTCATTTACAACTGCAACCTGGCCAAGATAAAGCAAAGCAGTGGGACACAAACAACAACACACAGTTACACATGGAATAAACAAACATACAGTCAATAATACAATAGAAAAAGTCTGTATACAGTGTGTGCAAATGAGGTAGGATAAGGGAGGTAAGGCAATAAATAGAAATAGAAATTCTGGTGTGCAAAAGAGCAGAAAAGTAAATAAAAACAATATAGGGATGAGGAAGGTAAATTGTATGGGCTATTTACAGATGGGCTATGTACAGGTGCAGTGATCTGGGAGCTACTCGGATAACTGGTGCTTAAAGCTAATGAGGGAGATATGAGTCTCCAGCTTCAGTGATTTTTGCAGTTCATTCCTATCATTGGCAATAGAGAACTGGAAGGAAAGGCGGCCGAAGGAGGAATTGGCTTTGGGGGTAACCAGTGAAATATACCTGCTACGGGTAGGTGCTGCTATGGTGACCAGTGAGCTGAGATAAGGCGGGGCTTTACCTAGCAAAGACTTATAGATAACCTGGATCCAGTGGGTTAGGCGACAAATATGAAGCGAGAGCATACAGGTCGCAGTGGTGGGTAGTATATGGGGCTTTAGTGACAAAACGGATGGCACTGTGATAAACTGCATCCAATTTGCTGAGTAGAGTGTTGGAGGTTATTTTGTAAATGACATCGCCGAAGTCAAGGATCGGTAGGATAGTCAGTTTTACGAGGTTATGTTTGGCAGCATGAGTGAATGATGCTTTGTTTGCGAAATAGGAAGCCGATTCTAGATTTAATTTTGAATTGGAGATGCTTAATGTGAGTCTGGAAGGAGAGTTTACAGTCTAACCAGACACCTAGGTATTTGTAGTTGTCCACATATTCAAAGTCAGAACCGTCCAGAGTAGTGATGCTGGACAGGTGGGCAGGTGTGGGCAGCGATCGGTTGAAGAGCATGCATTTAGTTTTACTTGCATTTAAGATGCCACGGAAGGAGAGTTGTATTGCATTGAAGCTCGTCTGGAGGTTAGTTAACACAGTGTCCAAAGAAGGGCCAGATGTATACAGAATTGTGTCGTATGCGTAGAGGTGGATCAGAGAATCACCAGCAGCAAGAGCGACATCATTGATGTATACAGAGAAAATAGTCGGCCCGAGAATTGAACCCTGTGGCACCCCCATAGAGACTGCCAGAGGTCCGGACAACAGGCCCCATGCTTTGACACACTGAACTCTGTCTGAGAAGTCATTGGTGAACCAGGCTAGGCAGTCATTTGAGAAACCAAGGTTGTTGAGTCAGCAGATAAGAATGTGGTGATTGACAGAGTCGAAAGCCTTGACCAGGTCGATGAATACTGCTGCACAGTATTGTCTCTTATCCATGGCAGTTATGATATCGTTTAGGACCTTGAGCGTGGCTGAGGTGCACCCATGACCAGCTCGGAAACCAGATTGCATAGAGGAGGAGGTACGGTGGGATTCAAAATAGTCTATAGGGAGGAGGCCTGAACGTGTGGTGCAAGGACAACAACTTCTCCGTCAAAACGTGATCAAGACAAAGGAGATGGTTGTGGAGTACAGGAAAAGGAGGACCAAGCTACAGCACGGCAAGCGGTACCGGTGCGCCAAGTCTAGGTCCAAGAGGCTTCTAAACAGCTTCTAATCAAATGGCTACCCAGACTACTTGCAATTCCCCCCCCCCCTACACACTGCTGCTTCTC